>NW_026111655.1:0-12500 GCF_024679095.1 Eriocheir sinensis
CCTTTCCGGACAGACCTTAGGATCGCCCCGGCCAGCACTGCGATATAATTGGTGCAGGAAAAGAACAACAGCCTGGGTTTTACTTCCGAAGATAATGATGATTGGGAGGAAGGATTTTCTAGCTGATTGCCCAGAATAAACATGGATACTGTCTCTCTCTCTCTCTCTCTCTCTCTCTCTCTCTCTCTCTCTCTCTCTCTCTCTCTCTCTCTCTCTCTCTCTCTCTCTCTCTCTTTGCCTCTTCCTACCACTGATTTCAAATGTTTCCTCTCATATTTTTATCTTTTCTCCTTTACGATTATTTTTTCTCCACAATCGTCTGGTTTTCTCTTTCCTTCTCCTCCTCCTACTCCTCCTCCTTCTCCTCTTCCTCTTCCCTGACATGAGGATAACCTTGGCTCTCATCTCATACTCCTCAAGCCCTTCCTTCCTTCCACCTTTCTTTCCCTCTGTGGGGTTCTTGAGAGGTCTGGACTTCTTGAGAATCTCGTAAAATTCTCAGTAATAAAGATAAAAGTATCTGAAAATTGAGTTCTCAGACTCACAGCCCCTTCTCGTCTCTTATTTTTTGACCAATCACACTACCATTGGATAATCAAAGGCCAGGGCCCGTATCCTCGACAACTATTAATACTAAACTTGGTATTAACTTTCGACTTTAGTATGAACTTCACTCTCAAAGTGTATCCTCAACAACTATTAGCCTAATACCTACTATTAACTTTGGTATTAACTTGGGAGTGCTGGCGAGGACTTCTAAACACTTAATAGTAAAGTTAATAGTGAATCCCAGACCCAGACCCATATCAACATGGCCACCGGACTTCCTCGCCCAGCCCGCCTCCGCAATTTAGAGCTTGATAGGACGCTTTGGGACTGTATAACCATAGCTGGGCACGATAACAGAAAACCTTATTCCCGATAACCGATAACTGATAATGAAAAACCTTAACGGCGATAACCGATATTCGTTAACTAGAGATACAAATATAGGCGATAACCGATACCCGTTATAAATCCACAATTCCGATACTAGCTAGCGATAAGTCCGATAGGCGAAAACGATACTATATTGATATTTCAGATAGAACAACATTGATGAATTCAAATTTTCATGATCTGTATTTTAGGAAACTTACAAAACCTGAAAATCACACGTTGACACGTACATATGGACGGTAACACTAGAAATGCCTGAATCGGTGTTGTGTTATTTGGCGTCCCCACCGTCAAAAATTGTTTACAAACACTGGTCTCTCGTGAACGGTGCATGCTCAGACCAGCAAGCGTAGACCTGTACAGTCTCACAAAGCTTTTAAACCGTAATTAAGAGTTGGTGGAAGGCTGAATCAGACATATAGTACCACTACCACCATCCCCGCTGTTTTTAGAACGACACTCTGTACGAGTTGTATTTATATGTACAGAGTGTACGTCGTTCTAGAAACAGCGAGGATGGTGGTACTGTATGTTTGATTCAGCTTTCCAGCAGCTCTTAATGTGTTAAAAAATCATTGTGAGACTGAACAGGTCTACACTTAATGGTTTGAGCATGCGCAGTTCACGAGAGACAATTTAAAGCGCCAACTTTGACGATGGGACACCAAATAACACAACACCGGGTGCCTTCTGTATCATGGCATGGTCACAAACGAATATGGAATATCAAATCTGAGGCAGTGAATAATCATTTTTGGGGCAAAGTTAAATGATTTTTCACTATGATATATTGATTTTTGAGTAGCATAAAAAAAATAACCTAGTATTTTAATTTTCATGATCTAAGCATGAAATCTCATCACCGAAGATATTTCATACCCCGAAATTTTTTCATACAACACTGGGCCACGCATCCGCAGTAGGGAGACAACGTTTTTTTCTGAGAGGCGGAAAAAAAGTAGCGATTATCGCTAGTTTGGTTACAAAAGTAACGAAGATACCGATATATATTTAAATAAGTAGCGGATGGTCAATAATCCGATTTTGTTATCAGCGATAAAGTATCGCGATAACGCCCAGCTATGTGTATAACGATGGTGAACTTGTCAAGACATACATATTAGACCGTGCAGGAATAGAATATGTGACTGATTTGGTGAGAAGAGAGCTACAAGATCCAGTTCAAAGGGAGCATTCCCTCACCCCGGGGTTGAAAGTGATTTTGACTTAAAGATACTTGGCTACAGGAAAAATGCTGCAGTGTTCAAGTGATGAGTTTGGGGTAAGCCAGAGTAGTGTAAGCAGGGTGATTGCGGAAACTCTTGCCGCCCTCAGTGTCCCGTAGGTAGTCGGGAGGTTTATCCAGTCTCCCCTTGATAGAGTGGAGATCCGTGAAAAGCAAGCAGAATTCTACCAACTTGCCGGTGTTGTGGGAGTGATAGACTGCACCCATGTGAAAATAATGGCACCAAAGGAAAACGAAGTAGTTTATGTCAACAGAAAAAAAAAAAAAACCCAGCTTGGACATACAATTAGTGTTTGATGCCTTTGTTATTGATTAAAATGTGAAATATTTGAGTTAAGGAAAACAAAACATGGGAAAAAACTTTTATTTGTAGCAGAAAGGTACACACATGCAAATGAAAAACATGACATTAAAACTGCATTAAAATGTAATTTAGAATATGATTTATAATTATTGTTGCTTTAAAATCAAGTTAGAAAACAAATTGCTCCTGCCGGTTATTCGTATTGAGATAATGGTGGTAAAAAAGCTTGTTAGAGACGTATGCGAGTGTGAGGGAGGAGGAACGAAAGGTCGAGGTGACCACATCGTGAACGTCATGACTTATAAGTGAAGTAAAACGAGGTTACTTGGTTTCTGTTTACAAAGTTCCAAGTGGAAAAACAACTTTATTGTGAATTCAGTGTATACTTTTCTGGAGTATTGTGTTTACTGAGTGAATTGGTAACCAATCTGTTGCTATTTGTGTCTTGCTTGAAGATATTCATCATTGGATTCAAAGCTATGGTATTAATGTGCAATAGTCATCACAACAAAATACGTAGTAATTAATTATATATGTCAACCTATTTATTTTCATGAGATCATGGTATGATCACTGAAAAACATAGCTTTTTTATCTTGGCTCCATTACAAATTCAGTATATAATTACTCTATTAGTGGAATCTAGTTTTCAGCATCTTTTATTATTATGCCAATATTCTAATCACTCAGCTTGCAAACATGCTTTGGTTTGTGTTGTCAGCATGGGTCGGACTTATGTGAACACTTTACCAAGTGACCTAAGATTACTCAATGCTAGCAAAGCTATGGTATTAACGTGCAATGGTCATCATACCAAAATACGTAGTAATTAATTATATATGTCAACCTAATTATTTTCATGAGATCATGGTATGACAGCTGAAAAACATAGCTTTTTTTTATCTTGGCTCCATTACAAATTCAGTATATAATTATTCATATATTCAATAAAGTAGTGGAATCCAGTTTTCAGCATCTTTTATTATTATGCCAATATTCTAAACACTCAGCTTGCAAACACGCTTAGGTTTATGTTGTCAGCTTGGGTCGGACTTAGGTGAACACTTTACCAAGTGACCTAAGATTACTCAATGCTACCATATAGGTATACTACATCTTTGATTGTGAGTTCATCAGAGAGCACTGGAGAGCAGCATGAGTCTAATTAGGTGCTAATGAATATCCTGCCTGCATCAAAGACTACATAAAATGCAAATATGATCGGTGCCTAAAGTTGTTATAAGCTAATGCTCATCTCCGTAACATTGGCCCTTGAGCCAGTGATGGGAGGGAGCCCATTACCCCGGGACACAGGGCCAGTTTGACATCCGGGTTACCACAGTTTCCCCAGGTAGTAATTTATCGACCAGCCCGAGAGGGAGGATGATCAGCTGGGTGAGCTGCACGCCGACTGCCCGGGCTGGGATTCGAACCTGGGCCCGCGTAGAAGCCAGGCATGCTGACCACTACACCACGGAGGTGTATTGGAGCCCAATCTCAAGTGAACCCACTCACAATGGCACACATTTTTTTTTCTGGTAAATTTTGTGCTTTGAATGAATTTGCTAACCATTTCTGTCGAAAAACAGCACAGATTACTTTTCACCCCTTACACCCTAACCTCCTCAGTAATAAAAAAAAGAAAAGTGAAAATCATAGCCTTGAGGCAGTAATATTCAGCCCCAGCATCAAAAAATTATACTGCTGCCCTATGAAAGGCATCTCTTAACTCCGATGAAGTAGGTGGTGACTGTGGTGGAGCAGCTTCATTGTCATCCTTTGCAGTGGCAGGTGTCATTGGGCCAGCAGATGATGAAACAGTGGCTGGTGTCATAGGGCCAGCAGATGATGAAGCAGTGGCAGGTGTCATTGGGCCAGCAGATGATGAAGCAGTGGCTGGTGTCATAGGGCCAGCAGATATTGAAGCAGTGGCTGTTGCCGGAGCAGCTAATGGTATCTTTTCCACAAGTCATGAACAATGTGCTGGGATGGTCTCTAGCAATACTGATAAAGTGTGTATCTACAAAGAATATGAATTTATGGGTGATTAATAAATCGTTTTAATGAGAATATAAAAGTTTTTGCCAAAAACATACAGGCCAGTCAATATTTCACTGCTGCTTGACTGTTGCTGCTGTCCTATCCCTAGCACATCATGTCAATGCTGAATGGCTCTCGTACCTCTTCAAATACATGAGACGAGCAGCCTATGATTTCATACACCAGTTTATCTACCACAGTTAATGTCATAGTTATGTAGGCAGGCGCCTGCGTATCTGTGGTGCCACACGTGTGGGGCACTCAGGTGCTGGGGGAAATGTAATTGTTATGAAGGGGCAGGGGTAAACCAGTGTATGCTGTGAGGCCTTGGTGTGGAAGTTCCCTGTCTGAACTGTGCAGCTAATCCCCCATACAGTGAGGGCCTTTTTTACTCCCTCAGGGGCTGTGCAGCTGAGAGAGTGGTGTACATGAGTCTGAGTGTGTGAGTAAGTGTGTGCCTGTCTTGGCTAAAACCCTTCACTGGGGGAAGACAACCAAGGTATTTATATAGATTGATAGTCATTGACAGATGAACATTAAAAAAATTTCTATATCAAATATGCAGTTTACTGCTATGAACTTATTAACTTTAAGCTGAAATAAAGGCATTGTGGCCAGTATAGCTGCATTCTGTGAGCACATAAAAAACTAACTAATATAAGTTTTACATTAAAGACATAACAACTAAAAAAAATTACCAGTCTGCCGCTGCTCATTCTTCCACTTGGCAATGCGAGGCTTTGATTTTTGTTGTACTTTGTACCAACGCCTCTCACAGTCATCCTGCGTACGGGGTCCACTTCCAGGGAAGGCACTGTCAGGGTATAAATGTGAAGTAAGTTTCTTAATCGTTTCACTATGGCATGCTTTTTATTTCCCATACCTTCTCCAATAACATTTAATACATGCTGTGATGGAAAGCTAAATCAGTACCAGTATTTTATTTACATGCATCATAAGACATTAACTTTTTAGTTGTTATGAACATGGCCATAAATACTACTTTTCATTACCTACTTTTCTAAAATGGTTTTCTCTAAGTAGGATGATATTACACAATACAGCTATACAAAAAAATTCAAAGCATTAATCTTAATTCCATTCTTTTGAGTACTTTTAACCTAACATTATATCACCAGAAACTGTTTGACCAATGCTATCAAAATACTATTTTAATCTTACTTTACTATTCTCATCAAATCTACCTATTCCGATATAGTCTTAACATAAAATACTTGTAAAAGTGTTGAGAGTCTGGCATGCCCCCCCAAAAAAAAAAAAAAAATCTAAATAAGGAATAAATAAAATAACAGGTAAATATGACTTGACTCTCTTATACTAACCCCCTTTCCACCCTAACAAACTTGGGGACCAACCATGTTAGGTTAGGACGTGTTAGGTTGGACAGGTTTAGCAGGAGTTGGTTTAGTTATGTTAGATTGTTGAGGGAGTGGGGGTTGCAGCAGAAATGGTCATGATGATGCTATTCACATGGAGCAGTAGGAAAAAGTATGTCCTGTTTGGAAACTCTGTGGTTGTGTTTGTATACAAAAATACCCATTTGACGAGGTATTTACTTGAATCATGGATATGTGAATATGTAACAAAAAAAATAAAAGCGTTAACCTTAATTTCATTATCTTGAGTACATTCCAATCTAACATTATATCACCATAATCTGTTTGACCAATGCTATAAATATACTATTCTAATCTTACTTTACCATTCTCACGAAACCTACCTATTCCCATATAGTCTTGACATAAAGTACTTGTAAAAGTGTCCACAGTCTGGCATGCCTAGCATCCCCCCCCCAATAAAAATAAATAATAAACAAATAAAAATAAATAAATAAAAAAAGGGCAAATATGCCTTAACTATCTATACCAACCCCCTCTTCCCCCCCAACAAACTTGGCATGTTAAGTTAGGATGTGTTCGGTAGGACGGGGCAGGTTTGGCACTTGGGAACCTATCATATTAGGTTAGGATGTGTTAGGTAGGACAGGTTTAGCAGGAGTTGGTTTAGTTATGTTAGATTGTTGAGGGAGTGGGGGTTGCAGCAGAAATGGTCATGATGATGCTATTCACGTCAAGCAGTAGGAAAAAGTATGTTCTGTTTGGAAACTCTGTGGTTGTGTTCGTATACAAAAATACCCATTTGACGAGGTTAGGTTAGTTTGCAATTTACTTGAATCATGAATATGTGAATATGTAACAAAAAAATAAAAGCATTACCCTTAATTTCATTATCTTGAGTACACTTCAATCTAACATTATATCACCATAATCTGTTTGACCAATGCTATAAATATACTATTTTAATCTTACTTTACCATTCTCACAAAACCTACCTATTCCCATATAGTCTTGACATAAAGTACTTGTAAAAGTGCTCATAGTCTGGCATGCCTAGCATCCCCCCCCCCCCCCCCATAAAAAAATAATAAACAAATAAAAACAAATAAAGGCTAAAAACAGGGCAAATATGCCTTAACTATCTATACCAACCCCCTCTTCCCCCCCAACAAACTTGGCATGTTAAGTTAGGATGTGCTCGGTAGGACGGGGCAGGTTTGGCATGGTAAGGTTTAGTTATGTTAGGTTGTTGAGGGAGAGGGGGTTGTGGCAGAAATGGTCATAATGAAACTATTCAGATACAGAATAAAAAGGTAAGTTCTGTTTGGAAGGTCAGTGGTTGTGTTATTATGCAAAAAATACCCAATTGATTAGGTTAGGTTAGTTTGTAAGCTAATTGAACCATGAATATGTGATTACTAACCTTGTTACAGCTTCTGCCACTTCAGTCCACGCTCTTTTCTTATCCTCAGGGGTGATACTCTTTCCATAACACCCTCTGATTATACGTATTTTTTTCTTGAATTTGATGTAAGAAGACCGTTTCATCTGGCGACCAATTAAACTTACTCCTTTTCTGCGCTGGTTCTCCGGCCCGTAAATGTGCTCATTGAGGCAGATGACGTGGTTATGGTGCGGTAATTTCAGCAGAGCAAGTCGTGACGCAGGAGGGGAGATACGGGTGTTGACGAGTGACGGAGTAAAAACAGCCTTTGAGGCTGCTTCTATCTGCCACAAAACTCAGTATTTTCTTGTGTTTGCCATTTATTATGTTTCTGTTGCACATTTATACATCTTTTCTTTATTATTCTTTTGAAATATATACTTAATTCATGTCGGATGTTTACGTTTTGCATGGAGGCGTCCTTAGCAACGAGCCCGCCATAAAGAAGAAGAAGAAGAAGATAATAGTAGCCAGGATTTGCTAATACCTACACTCAAAGTTGACGAGGATAGCTTTTACTCTTAATAATTTGAAACTATTAACTTTGATAGTAACTTTAAAAGTAAAATTTAATAGCTCTCGAGGATACGGGCCCAGATGAACCTGCTCTTAAGTTTATTTAAATCAACAAAGAAAACTCGCTGGAAAATAAGGAATAATTAATCAATTCCAGGTACACAGCAACCTAGCTAACTATCTTAAAACATCCTATGCAATAAGTGTACTTAACTGTAGGTGGGCGAAGCAGAAGCCACAACTGATCTACCACGTGGTCCTCGCCCACGTTGGTCCTCCTTCAGTCCTCTTCTCGTAACCGTCCAGCAACACGCCGCCTTCTCGTACCTCCCAAGGGCTTCCCTCGCCTGCAGTACACAGTCACTCTGACTTGTGGATACTATCAGGGCAGGAAAACCACCACGATGAACACGTGGTGCGGGAGAGGAGAAGAGGAAGCACCTCCGGTCGCTGGCTGGTCTCTCGGAGAAGTGGCTTTTGTTCCGCCCGGCCGCCCGCCCTGCGATCGCCCGGCGGACAAGATGCCAGCACTCGCCACAACTGACATCTCTCTTTCTGCATAACACTTAAACTAAACGCCCTAACGGCTATGGGTTATTATTTATTAATAACCTAGCACCATGCACTAGGTAATAGTGGGTCATGCATCCAACACAGAGTTCAGCTTTGGTAACAATAACGAATATGATTTGAAATAGCTCGCTGCTCCCGCCTTCTAGTTTTCCCGCCTGTCCTGGGACTTATTTCTCGCTCTCTAAATTAAAATGGCGGGGACTACCGCGGTATTTTCCACGGGATATTTCATGAATAATGAAATCATGAGACACCCTCCTCTCGTCCTTACCTTAATTCCACCTTCCTCCCTCCTTCCCTTCTTTCCCTTCCCTTCCTCCCTCCCTTAACTTCACAATGGCTTTGGAGAATTATTGCCCTAGTAATTCTGTGGGGAAAGACGAGCCCACAAAACGGCCATGACGCACGCGCGCACACACACACACACACACACACACACACACACACACACACACACAGATAATTAAAGCCATAGTGTGTGTTTTTAAAGGATGACATCTCCATTCCACACACAACGAATGGATAAACAAACGACGAAATGAAGGCAATCAGTCCCTTATTATGAGGCCAATTATGAAGCCGGTTGTTAATAAGCGCACCTAACATCACTATAGCTGATCCAGGATTCATTACGTTTCCTAACTTATGGGAGGTAATGTTATAATTGTATTTTGTAAAAAATCCTTATAACCAAGAACGAACTAAAATTAAGAGTATTCTTTTCTTTAACAAAACACTGAATAAACAAAAGACAATAATATGAAAATACGTTCATATTTTATACGACAACTATGGCCCGAGGCAGCAGCGCACGCCATTTTGCGGGTATCAGATTCCTTGCATAAGCACATCTATTTGTGTATACTTCATGGAGGCATAACTTACATTACTACTTTCAATTTTACAAGTGACACGAATTTGTGACTTTTTATCACAATAGAACTTCACTCTCAGACATCATAGAAATATTACCAGTGTGTGTATTACTGAATACAAAGATAAGCACATACTTTGATTTAACTCTAGGATGTCTCGTGGATTATTTATAAATAAAAACAAAAAATCCGGATAGGCTACTCATTAGCCCACTACCGTCGCTCGAGGCACAAAAACAGTCACTCCACCAAGTGTGTACCCCACATTTGGTGATGTTAGATGCGCCTATTAGGCTGTCAGGGATCTAGAGCAGTTGGCTCAGCACCCTACACGTATTTCCGACCGTCTTGGAGACCGGCCCAACATTCCAGACCTCTTCCTTACCTCTAATCCTTCTTCTTACTCTGTCAAACTGTTCTCTCCGTTGGGCTCCTCCAATCACAACCTTATTTATGTATCCTGCCCTATCGCTCCTGTTCATCCTCTGGACCCAACGAAAACGCGATGCTTCTGGCATTTTGTCTCAGCTCGGTGGAATGACCTGAGGATGTACTTTTTCCGATTTCCAGTGGAATGATTACTGCTTCCAGGAGACAGACCCCTCTGTGTGTGCCCAGCGCATAACAGAGGTGATTGTCTCTGGAATGGAGGCATACATTCCACGTTTTTTCTTTACTCCTCATGCTAAAAAGCCTTGGTTTAATCATGCTTATTCTCCTGTTATTAAAGATAGAGAGGCAGTTCACAAAAGGTAACAGAGCCTTCGCACTCCTACTAACCATGAACTTTACATTTCATCCCGGAATCGTGCCAAATCTATTCTCCGACTTACAAAAACCTCTTTCATCAATAGAAAATGTCAACACCTTGCTTTTTCTAATTCTTCCCGTGACTTCTGGCACCTAGCCAAACATATCTCCTCCAATTTCACTTCTTCCTCTTTCCCTCCTCTCCTTAACCCTGTCGGCAGCACTGCCGTCTCATCTATTTCTAAGGCTGAACTCTTCGCTCAAACTTTCTGTAAGAACTCCACCCTGGACGATTCTGGGCATATTCCTCCTACTCATCCCCCCTCTGACTCCTTTATGCCTGTTATTATGATTCTTCATAATGATGTTTACTATGCCCTCTCTGGCCTCAACTCTCAGAAGGCTTATGGACCAGATGGAGTGCCTCCTATTGTCCTAAAAAACTGTGCTTCCGTGCTGACACCCTGCCTGCCCTGCCTTTCAACATCTACCTTTCCTTCCTGCTGGAAGTATGCCTTTGTACAGCCTGTGCCTAAGAAGGGTGACCGTTCCAATCCCTCAAACTACCGCCCTATAGCTTTACTTTCCTGTCTATCTAAAGCTTTTGAATCAATCCTAAACCGAAAGATTCAAAAGCACCTTTCCACTTCTAACCTTCTATCTGATCGCCAGTGGGGCTCCGCAAGGGGAGTTCTACTGGCAATCTTCTTGCTCTCTTAACTGATTCTTGGTCATCCTCTCTTACCCGTTTCGGTGAGACTTTCTCTGTTGCGTTTGACATATCGAAAGCCTTCGATGGAGTCTGGCACAAGTCTTTGCTTTCTAAACTGCCCTCTTGCGGATTCTATCCCTCTCTCTGTTCCTTTATCTCCAATTTCCTTTCCGGACGTTCTATCTCTGCGGTGGTAGACGGTCACTGTTCTTCCCCTAAACCTATCAACAGTGGTGTTCCACAGGGCTCTGTCCTATCACCCATTCTCTTCCTGTTATTCATCAATGATCTTCTTTCCATAACAAACTGTCCTCTTCACTCATACGCCGACGTCTCCACTCTGCATTATTCAACTTCTTTCAATAGAAGGCCATCCCAACAGGAAGTACACAACTCCAGATTGGAGGCTACAGAACGCTTAACCTCAGACCTTGCTATCATTTCCGATTGGGGTAAAAGGAACCTTGTGTCCTTCAATTCCTCAAAAACTCAATTTCTCCACCTATCAACTCGACGCAATTCTTCGACAACACTCAGCTGTCACCTTCTTCAACACTAAATATCCTCGGTCTATCCTTAACTCAAAATCTTAACTGGAAACTTCACAGTCCTCTCTCGCTAAATCAGCTTCCTCGAGGTTGGGCGTTCTGTATCGTCTCCGCCAGTTCTTCTCCCTCGCACAGTTGAGGGCCTTGTCCGCCCTCGTATAGGGTATGCATCTCACGTGTGAGGGGGCTCCACTCACACAGCTCTTCTGGACAGAGTAGAGTCTAAGGCTCTTCGTCTCATCAGCTCTCCTCCTCCTACTGATAGTCTTCTACCTCTTTAAATTCCGTCGTGATGTTGTCTCTCTTTCTATCTTCTATCGATATTCTCACGCCGACTGCTCTTCTGAACTTGCTAACTGCATGCCTCCCCCCTCCCGCGGCCCCGCTGCACACGACTTTCTACTCATGCTCATCCCTATACTGTCCAAACCCCTTATGCAAGAGTTAACCAGCATCTTCAATCTTTCATCCCTCATGCTGGTAAACTCTGGAATAATCTTCCTTCATCTGTATTTCCTCCTGCCTACGACTTGTACTCTTTCAAGCGGAGGGTATCAGGACACCTCTTTTCACGAAATTGACCTCTCTTTCGGCCACCTCTTTTGATTCTTTTATTTTTTAGGAGCAGCGAGTTGTGGCCTTTTTTTATTATTGCTTCCTTTTTAGTGCTCTTGAGCTGTCTCCTTTGTTGTAAAAAAAAAAAAAAAGTGTGGCTTGGTGGTGGAGCTTAAGTGGAGGTGAGTGTATAAGGGAGAGTTGTGGAGGAGGAGGAGGAAGAGGAGGAGGAGGTAAGGGATAGTAAAAGGAATATTGTAAATGGAATGAGAGATTGATAGACTTTCAACAATTCTCTTAATCATATATCTGAAACATTTTAAATCACTACCATCAGCACCACCACAACAACTACTACTACTACTACGACGACGACTACGATTACGACTACGAATACTACTACTGCTATTGCTACAACTACTGCTGCTTCTACTACTACTACTACAACTACCACTACTACTACTACTATTACTACTACTACTACTACTACGATTACGGCTACGGCTACGACTACTACTACGACTACTGCGTACCACTACTATTACTACTACTGCTACTACTACTACTACTACTGCTGCTGCTACTATTACAACTACTACCACTACTACTACTACTACTACTACTACTACTACTACTGCTA
>NW_026111655.1:20000-270000 GCF_024679095.1 Eriocheir sinensis
AAAAAAGAAAGAAGAAAAGGTGATGAGAATAAAGGAAGGAAGAAAGAAAGGAAGAAAAAGAGAAAATAGAGGAAGTGATGTATAAAGCAAGGAAGGAAGGATGGAAGTAATATAGAAAGGAAGGAAGGAAGGAAGGAAGGAGGGAAAGACAGAAATGACGAAGGAAGGAAAAAATAACAGATACTGAGATACTCAAGGCAGGGAGGACGGAATGATGGAATGACGGAAAGAAGGATGGAAGGAGAGATGGGACAGGGAGGGAGGGCGAAAGATAGGAAATGAGTAGGCGAAGGAAAGGAAAATATGATTAATGACGGAGAGAAAACCCACGAAGAAAAGTGATGAATGAAACGAAAAAAAAAAAGATATGACGAGTTTGTAAAAAATATATATAAGAAAACAGCAAAAGAGAAGACACGAAAGGAAATAAGCAAAAACAGAAAGAGAAAAGAAAGAAGATATGATTAAATTGATGTGAATGAAAAAGAAGAAAGACTTTACTGAAAGGGAGCGACAAAAAATATACATGGAGGTAAAATGAGTTAGGAAGAGAGGAGAGAGATAGGAAGAGGGAGGCAAGAAAGAGGACGGAGAGGGGAAAGGCAATGAGAGGAAGCAAAAATATTACATGGAGGAATGAGCGGAGAAGAGGGAAAATGATGAAAGGAAGGAAGGGAGGGAAAGAAGAAAGGGAAGTAAGGGAGGGAGAAGAGGGAGCGGGAACGAAGAGAAGGGGACGGCGAAGAAAGCTGAAGGGATACGAACGAAAAGGGAAAGAGTGCAAGAAGGAAATAGGATGAAGTAAAATGAGGGAGAAAAGGAAAGGAGGGAGGGATGGAGAATGAAGGACAGAGAGAGGAGGGAGGAGAAGGAAGAAAAGAAGGAAGTAGAGAAGGGAAGGAAGGGAGGAAGTGAGGGGGACAGTGCGAGAAAGAAAGAAGGGAGAAAAGTGAGAGAGGGAAGAAAAGGGGGAAGAAGAGGGGGAGAGAGGAATGGAGGAAGAAGGGGGAGGGGGAGGGGGGTGACTGGTTTGGTAATTGGTCGTGTAATTAACATTGGTCTCTCCTCCCCCTGAGACTCGCTCCATTTCCATTTTCTCTCCCTCATATCCCTCTTTTCCTTTTCCCCAGTCTCCTCTTTCCCGCTATCTTTTTTACTATTTAGCCTTCTCCTCTCTCTCTCTCTCTCTCTCTCTCTCTCTCTCTCTCTCTCTCTCTCTCTCTCTCTCTCTCTCTCTCTCTCTCTCTCTCTCTCTCTCTCTCTCTCTCTCTCTCTCTCTCTCTCTCTCTCTCTCTCTCTCTCTCTCTCTCTCTCTCTCCTCTCTTCTCTCTCTCTCTCTCTCTCTCTCTCTCTCTCTCTCTCTCTCTCTCTCTCTCTCTCTCTCTCTCTCTCTCTCTCTCTCTCTCCTAGTCTGGACCGTGGGGACTGTGTGGTCTGATTTTCTATGTAATTCTATGTAATTCTCTCTCTCTCTCTCTCTATATCTCACTCTCTCTCTCTCTCTCTCTCTCTCTCTCTCTCTCTCTCTCTCTCTCTCTCTCTCTCTCTCTCTCTCTCTCTCTCTCTCTCTCTCTCTCTCTCTCTCTCTCTCTCTCTCTCTCTCTCTCTCTCTCTCTCTCTCTCTCTCTCTCTCTCTCTCTCTCTCTCTCTCTCTCTCTCCTTTCTTGACAATATTTATTTTCTCCTATTTTCCATTTCCCTCCCTCCACTCCCTTTGTTACTCCCTCTCCCTTCCTTCATCTGTCTCTTTCCCTCTCTTCTTTTTCTTTAAAGCTTCTCCCAACTCCCTCATTATTCATTTTTTTTTTTATCTTCCCATCTTTTCCTGTCTTTTACTTCTCTTTCCTCCCTTCTTTCTTCTCCCTCTTCTCCTACTTCATCTTCCATATTCTTCTTATTCCCTCACCGTCATTTATTCATATATTTAAAGTCTTTCTTCCTTTCACTTTTTTTCCTTTACTTTCCTCCGTTGCCTTCCTTTATCTTGGCCTCTCTCTTTTCTCTTTTCTATATTTTTCTCACTCCCTTAGCAGCCTCTACTTCATTTTTTTTTTAATTCTTCTTCTTCCCTTTCTGCCTTTACTTTAATTTCTTCTCCCTTACCTCCCTTCCTCTCTCTTCCTTCAACTCCCAGGCGTTTTCCTCCTCTTCCTCCGCCCCGCTCTCCTCTGCATTCTTTACTACAATTCTCTATTTCCTTTGTGTTCTCGGCGTTTCTCTTCTTCCCTCCTTTCTCTTCCTTCCCCTCTGCTCCTCTTTATCATGTTTCACGCGTTTCTCACATTTCCTCGCCACCACTTCCTTTGCTTTCCTTTCTTTATTTTTCTTCTGTTCATTCTCTTTCTCCAAACTTTTATTTTCTCTCTTTTCTTCATCGTTTCTTTTTCCTTCTTTTCCCTCTCCATACCTCTGTAATATCCATCTATCTCTTCTAACTTTCCTATTCTCCTTCCCGTCCTCCTCTCCTTCTTATCTTCTTCACTGTCTCCTTATCTCCCTCATTCCCTCTGTATAGGTACCAATGTAATGGTGAGGACAATGAGGAAGGAGGGAAGGAGGGAAAATGAGAAGGAAGGAAAGGGTACATACACAGAGAGGGAAGGGGTAGAGAGGGAAGGAAAAAGAGTGCAAGAAAGGGAGGGAGGGTAAAAAGGAAAGAGAGAACAGGAGATAATGAAGGAAAAATAAATGAAAAGTAGGATAAAGCGAAGGATGGACGGAAGATGCAGGAAAGGCAGGAAGGGGAGGCAGAAAGGTCTAGTGAGAACGGGGAGAGGGAAAGGAGAGAGGAAAGAAGGAAGGTAGGGAGGAATGGAAGGAAGATGTATGTGAGAGAGAGAGAGAGAGAGAGAGAGAGAAAAAGAGTGACGACAAAGTGGAAGAGAGGAGTTTACTGAGGGAGAAAAAGAAGAGAGCATACATAATCTAAATGGAAATGACGCGAAATGGGCACAAAAAATTGGTTTAATAAAGCGACGAGGGCGGCGGCGAGGACGGGAGGAACGGAATGGCGCGGGAAGGCGAGGGCGATAAATCCGAACAGCGGTAGGGAGGAAATTAGGTGAAAAAGTGAAGAAAAAAAAAATAGCAATAAAATTAGCTTATGAGGAAAATAATAAACTGTAAATCCGGAAATTAGTAAAGTTCAAGCATTCACAGCTACACATAAATACAGGGGAAAAATATACTGGGAGGAAAAAAATAAACTGGAAGGAAAAAAAAACGATCACTTAACTTGGAAGAAAAAAATATTATACTGGGAGGAAAAATGCCTCTTATTAAACTGGGAGGACGAAATATTATACTGCAAGGAAAAAAAATATTACATTGGGAGGAAACAATACTATACTGTGAGGAAAAATATTACTATACAGGGAGGACAAAGGTATCCTTATCGGAAATAAAACTGGGAGGAAAAAACTGCAAAATTTATATAAAAAAAAATTGTTTGTTTGACACCTTTTTGACTGTGAATATGTGAAAGGTAATAAAACGAAAAAAAATGTACAAAAAAAGACCTAGACAAACATTAGATAAAGATAAGAAAATGTAGTGTTTAATAATTTGTGTGATTATTTATAAAGCGTGTCCCAATGAAAACTAAATCAATAATGCAAAAAAATCAAGACATAAGGAAATCAGGCACACACACAAAGACAAACCAATAATTAACAAAGAAAGAGAAGAAACAATGAGACAAACAAAAGAACAGAGAAAGAAAAAAAAATAGAGAAAGAAAAGACAAATAATAAATCAGAGAATAGGAAGATTCGACGAACAAAGAGAAAGAATAATAATGAGAAAGTCACAGAGAAAAAAAAAGTCGACGAATACAAAAAATAAATAGAGAAAACAACAACAACAACAAAAATAAAACAGAAAAAAACAAGAAATAAAAAGAAACATGTGATATGGGAGAAAAAAAAGACGTAGACAGAGAAGGCTGATGCCCTCCCGCTTCCGCCGGTCCTTCCCGGCGTAAATAAGACAATTAGTGTGTGATTACAGTTGCCAAGACGAGCCTCTTTAATTGTCTGAGGCAGGACGCGGGCTGAAGAGAAGATTAGATGAAACACTTACCTGTGTGTGTGTGTGTGTGTGTGTGTGTGTGTGTGTGTGTGTGTGTGTATACTAAACATACATGAGTCTGTTATTTCAAGTATTGTGTATACGAAACAGTTTCATCCACAGTAAAACACACACACACACACACACACACACACACACACACACACACACACACATGGAGTATATTTCCCTTGCGGGTATAAATTTAATAAACTAAAAACAAAACCACTTTAAAACGATATATATCCACGCGCCCTTCCCTAATTCTACGGACACGCGCGCACCCACACACAAAAAAGGGAAAAGTGAAGGCAATAATAAACTGGAGTTCATAACAACATAAACAAATAAACAATTAAATAGTGAGGCAAAATAATAAAGAAAATAATAAAACAAACAAATGCTTCCAGAATGTACTTCAAATATTTACGAAAGGAGTCATAAGCCACTTCACCCACGCACTCACACACACACACACACACTCACACACACACACAAACACACACAGTGATCTCTACCGATAACGTATACGAATGGAGACGACAGGAAACACACACACACACACACACACACACACACACACACACACACACACACACACACACTCACACACACACACAGTGATCTCAACCGATAACGTATACAAATGGAGACAACAGAAAACACACACACACACACACACACACACACACACACACACACACACACACACACACACACACACACACACAGTGATCTCAACCGATAACGTATACGAATGGAGGCAACAGCAAACACACACACACACACACACACACACACACACACACACACACACACACACACACACACACACACACACAGTGATCTCTACCGATAACGTATACGAATGGAGGCATCAGAAAACACACACACACACACACACACACACACACACACACACACACACACACACACACACACACACACACACACATACACAGTGATCTCTACCGATAACGTATACGAATGGAGGCATCAGAAAACACACACACACACACACACACACACACACACGGCGCCATTGTTTACACAGACACTTAGTTGGAGCTCCTCGTATTTTGCAAGACTTCCAGAGACTCAGGGCTTCTACCGCACCAGGACTAGCACTGCAAGTTGCCTAAGGTTGCCGTTTACTAGCTAGGGCTACTTGGTAGCACAGTGCTTTTGGACTCTGTCGTTTTTTGCTATGCAAAATCAAGCTACTGAGTCCAAGGCCCCCTCCTGGCCGGGATTCCCGCCATTGCGCATGCGCAATGGAGCTAGTGTGACGTCACTACCAGCGTCAGCACAACGTCACAGCGGCTAGTTTGCTCAAACATGGACTCGTCGACCTTCAAGCTGCTGTTGGAGGCCCAGGAGCGAGCGTACAAGTCTGCACTAGATGTGGTCGTCAGGCAGCTAAACGACCAAGTTACCAAGTTGGATAAGAAAGTGGCAGAACTAACAACTAGCCTGGAATTTACTCAGAGGGAAGTCGACGACCTTAAATCTAATGCCAAAGAACACGAAAAGGAGAAAAAGGAAGACAGAAGCAAAATAGACACACTTAACCAGCAACTTCAATCATCTCATCTTAAAATTAAAGAACTAGAAGAAAAAGTCACTTATCAAGAAGACTACAGCCGCAGGAAGAACTTGAGAATAAGTGGACTGGAGGAGAGGAGATGAAACCTGGGAGCAAACTGCAGCGGCTGTGACATCTCTCCTGGAATCAAAACTGCAGATACCAGGAATTATATTGGAGCGCGCGCACAGGGTTGGTCAACGCCGAGATGCCAGGCCCCGCCCCGTTGTGGCGCGCTTCGCTCGTTATGGGGATCGAGACGCAGCAATCAGACGAGGAAGACACCTGAAGGGTACTAACATATACCTGAATGAAGATTTGTCTGCAGCTTCTCTAGCAATCAAGAATGCTCAGATGCCCTTGCTCAAGCAGGCAAGGGCTGAAGGAAAAGTAGCTTTCTTCCGACACACCAAACTGATCATTCGGGACAAGACGTTTGGAAGTGCTACTGGACTGGCTGAAGCTGGAGGCTGGGGCTTGCGTGGCGGCCAGGTGCCAGTGACTGCCGTTGCTGGTGCTGGTGATGCTGCTGATGGTGCTGACGCTGCTGCTGGTGCTGTTGGTGCTGCTGGCGCTCCTGATGGTGCTGGTGATGCTGATGGTGATGGTGGTGTCGTCCGTGTCGAGGCGGCTGGGGCGTGGGGTGGTGTGGACAACACTCGCTCTCCCCTCCCCGTGCACCGACCTGGTGGCTCGCGGCTGTCCTCGGCCCCACCTGCTGCTTCGTCCCCCCAACGCAAGGAAATCAAGAAAATCCTGCGAAGCGGCACCAAGAAATAGATTCACAACGTTAAGTAATTTAGTACATAATAACTCACAATTCCAATTCCAATCAATGATTCTACTACTACTACTACTACATCTACTACTACTACTACTACTACTACTACTAACTACTATTACTACTACTATCTGCTACTACTACTACTACTACTACTACTACTACTACTACTACTACTGCTACTACTGCTATTACGTCTACCACCACCACCACTACTACTACTACTACTACTACTACTACTATTTTTATGGTTACAACAACAACAAATACTACTACTACTACTACTACCACTTCTACTACTACTACTACTACTACTACTACTACTACTACTACTACTACTTCTGCTACTACTACTACAATTACAACTATTACCACTATTACTACTACTACTACTATTTCTACTACTACTACTACTACTATTACTACTATCACTATAACGCTTCAATATACCACCACTACTACCACTACTACTACTACTACTACTACTATTGCTACTACTACTACTACTACTACTACTACTACTTCCACTACTACTACTTCCACTACTACTAACGATAATATGCCTCCACCAATAGATTATATTTTCCTTTTGCCTCTATTAACAATGAAGATTTGTTGCATTGTTTTAATGTCAATAATACAAAACCAAGACCTACATGCTTTCCATCCACTTAGTGTAGAAGATAGAAATTATAATAACGATCTTGATGTAACTCAGTTTTATTTAAGAGCAAGAAATTTAAATTTTCTAAATCTGAATATATTTATCTGGATAGCTTTCCTTTTCTACTAATAATAGTGAATTATATTTATTAACACTGAATATTAGATCCATCTCATCGAATTTCCAATACTTTGTAGACACTGTCCTTTCGTGCCAAACTAAATTTGATGTCATAGGATTAACAGAAACCGCTTAGATGTAGATATTTCTCCACTGTACAGACTACCGGAATATGAAATGTTCACTAATAACAGAAACAGGTTTGGTGGGGAGTGGCCATTTATATCTCTAGTAAGTACAAATCTTCTGTGATCAATGAATTTTCTAAATTGGAACCTTTTATGGAATGTTTGGGAATCGAAGCAATATGTAATGCTAATACCTATTTATTTCTTTGTATTTACAGACCACCTCAAAGCAGTATAAATAATTTTCACAATTCACTTAATGAAATCTTATCCCTAATTAAAGATAAAAATTACAAGGAGGTTTTTGTGTTTGGAGACTTAAACATAGATTTGTTACAATGTAATAATGACAATGTGCAGGATTTAATTAATATAATGTACAGCTATTCTTTATTTCCTCTAACTACCTTGCCTACTCGAGTAACTTCAACTTCATCCACGTTAATTGATCATGTTTGGTCATCTCAGATTGAAAGTAATACTGCCAATTATATATTAAAGACAGATATCAGTGACCACTACCCAGTAATCTCTGTATTTAAATGTGATAAATATCGTCATCCTTCTCCCACTTACGTAACTAAAAGAATATTTAATCAGGACTCCTTGAAAATTTAGTAATAGTCTCTCACAAACTAATTGGTGTGACACATTAAATTGTATATGTGCTAATGAGGCCTACAACTTATTTTACAGTAAATTTAAAACATGTTTTGATAAGTGTTTTCCGGAAAAAAAATTAAATTTAGTTTTAAAAGGAACGTAGTCCACACATTACTCTAGCTCTTAAGAATAGTATTAGAGAAAAACATCGACTTGAAAACTAGCTCATAAATGGCCTTTAACGTTTAAGGAGCCTTATAGAATATATAGAAATAAATTAACGTCACTTTTAAAATTAGCCAAGAAGAAGTATAACCAAGAGCAGTTACTTAATAGCCAAGGTAATCCAAAACAACACTGGAGATCCATTAATACTATTCTTGGTAGATGCACAGGTGCTAAACATACAGTTATTGAATTAAAGCCACATTGTACTGACATTTCTGAAACATTTAATGACCATTTTTTGAAGGCTGGGGGGCTAGATCATGATATAGTAGGTGATGAAGATATGACATATTTACCCAACTCACCTAATTAATCGGTATACTGATCACCAGCTACACAGATAGAAATTTACAACTTTATTAAGACATTAAAAGGTACATCATCTGGTTTGATGAAATTTCTCCTTGGTCGTAAGACAAACTGCCAGCATAATTGCCTTGCCATTAACACATAGTTAACCTCACATTAAAGAAAGGAGTTTTTCCGGACGAACTTAAGAAAGCTAAAATTATTCCATTGTTTAAGTCAGATAATAGAGATGATGTCAATAACTACAGACCTATATCAGTTCTTCCTGTGTTCAGTAAAGTCTTTGAAAAAGTGATATGCACTCGTCTTGTAAATTTCATTGAGAAAAATAATTTATTTTCGAATTGTCAGCATGGTTTTAGACCAGGGCGCTCTACTGAGTCAGCCATATTTCAGTTTACCAATAATGTGTATAAATATCTGGAAAAGAAACATTATTTAGTTGGAATTTTTTTAGATCTTTCTAAGGCTTTTGATTCGCTATGTCATAAAATTCTATTAAGTAAACTTAGTAATTTTGGGATTCGGGAGTTCCTTTAGAATTATTCAAAATTATTTAACAAATCGATTTCAAGCTGTTTACTGTAATTCTAAATATTCTTCTTTCAAGCCTATCAAAATGGGTGTACCGCAAGGATCTATCCTAGGACCTATACTTTTCTCATCTATATTAATGATATTGTCAATGCTAGTAATAAATTTAAGTATACCATTTATGCTGACGACACTAATTTACTATTAGATGATAAAAATATAAATAGTTTGCATATAAACATTAATAATGAGCTCAATTCAATTAATATGTGGCTTAAACATAATAAGTTAAGGTTAAATATCACTAAAACAAAATACATTATCTTTCAAAACCGATCAGTCACTACTAACATGCCACCTATAACACTTGAAGGAAAAGTACTTGAACGAGTTTCTTATACTAAGTTTTTGGGCGTTGTCATAGATCAAAATATCAATTGGAAATACCAAATTAATTCTGTTGCAAATAAACTATCTAGGATATGTGGCATACTGTATCGAATAAGAAATAGCCTTACACAAGAAGCACTTATCAGTATTTATTATACACTTTGTTACCCGCATCTCATTTATTGTGTATCTGTGTGGGCGTGTACGTGGCCTTCCTTTCTTAAAATCTTCAGGTTTCTCAAAATAAGATATTTAGGTGTATGTTTTACATGAACAAGTTTGATTCCACACATAACGTATTTTCCACACATAGATTTCTTAATTTTAAAAACATTCATTGTTATTTTCTACTATTATTTATTTATAAAAACCTCGCACTGATGCATGGAACTCATCCTTTTCAAGTTATTAATACAGTGCATAATACGCAGGAACAATATAAATCTTATCTCTCCACAGTTCAGGACAGTTCTTTTCAGAAATAGTATTTTATGCTCAGGACCTCAAGTTTGGAATTCTTTGCCAGTAGAAATAAAAAATCTCCTTAATAGTAATAATTTCTCTCTATTTAAAAAGTCAGTAAAAACACACTTATTTGCAATCCAAAACAATCACGGTTAAAATTATAATTTATTCCTGAAACATGAACACAAATTTACATTATTAAATCTAATCAGTGAATTGCATAGTACTATTGTCCATATTATTTTTATTATTGTTATTATTATTATTATTATTATTATTATTATTATTATTATTATTATTATTATTATTATTGTTATTATTATTATTATTATTATTATTATTATTATTATTGTTATTATTATTATTATTGTTGATGCTGTTGTAGTTGTTATTATAGTTAACATTTTAGATATAACTATTATAACTTCATCTGGTATTATAGTTAGTGTTGTTATTTATTGTATATTTGTATTTAGCTTTATGGTTGGGAGCTATCTGCAACCTTTAGAAATATAATAATAGTACAATGAAATAAATATTATACAGTCTGTCGGGAAGCTTCGGCTTGACAGGCTAGATTCGTTGCCAGAATTATAATTATATATATATATATATATATATATATATATATATATATGTATATATCAATGTGTGTATATTATGGCAATAAACATTACTTACTTACTTACTTACTTACTTACTTACACACACACACAGTGATCTCTACCGATAACGTATACAAATGGAGACAACAGGAAACACACACACACACACACACACACACACACACACACACACACACACACACACGGTTTAACTGCATCGTAAAGTTAAGTCGTTTGGATTGCAAATATTGATGTGTGTGTGTGTGTGTGTGTGTGTGTGTGTGTGTGTGTGTGTGTGTGTGTGTGTGTGTGTTTTCTCTCCTCCGCATTAAATCAGTGAGTTAGGTCAGTTGTCCATTCTTCCATTTCTGTTTCCTTCCTTTCTTCCTTTTTCCTCTCCTTCTACTGCTCGTTTCATTTTGTTTTATTTCGTTCTCTTTCCTCTCTATGTATTCCACCTTTTTCATTTACCTTTCTCTCCTGTTTTCTTCATTCATGCTTTCTATCCTTCTCTCCTTCTCATTTTCTTGCCATTTTTATTTTCTTATTATCACTTTTTTTCATTCTCTTCCTTCTTTTTCTCTACCCTCCTTCCTCCATTTTTCCTTATTTATAATTTTTTCCTTATTACGTTGGTAGTTTTGTTTACTCTCTCTCTCTCTCTCTCTCTCTCTCTCTCTCTCTCTCTCTCTCTCTCTCTCTCTCTCTCTCTCTCTCTCTCTCTCTCTCTCTCTCTCTCTCTCTCTCTCTCTCTCTCTCTCTCTCTCTCTCTCTCTATATATATATATTCTCCTTTACTGAAGCAGAACCCATTTTCTTCAGTTCCTTCCCTCCTCCATTCTTTCCTCCTTTTGTTCTGTTTTATCTTATTTATTACTTCCTTCTCTCAATGTTATTCCTTCCTCCCCAATTTCTTTCTTCGGCTCCATTTCCTTCTCTTTGATCTCCTTTTGTTCCTCATCTTTTTTTCTTTTATTTTACTTCATCAATACCAACAGCTCATTCACCATTTCCTCCTCCTCTTTCTCCTCCTCCTCCTCTTTCTCCTCCTCCTCCTCCTCCTCCTCCTCCTCCTCCTCTTCCTCCTCCTCTTCCTCATAAGTGAGTGTCCGAAAAAGTTAAATATGACCTCAATAAACGAGCCTTTTAAGAATGACAACGAAAATAAATGGAAGTAATCGATGACATTGGAAGTATTGATGGCAGAAGAAATTTTTAAGTGAGATGACAGCGAAATGGAACGTCTTGGTGTCTGAGAGTTACGTTCAGTGCATTTTTTCTACAGCAAAGGAGACAGATCAAGAGCTTAAAAAAAAAGAAAATAATGAAAAAAAAGCCCGCTACTTACTGCCCCTAAAAAGACTGGAGAGCAGTGGCCGAAAGAGAAGTTAATTTCGGGAGGAGAGGTGTCCTGATACCCTCCTCTTGAAAGAGTTCAAGTAGTAGGCAGGAGGAAATACAGATGAAGGAAGATTGTTCCAGAGTTTACCAGCGTAAGGGATGAAAGAGTGAAGATGCTGGTTAACTCTTGCATAAGGGGTTTGGACAGTATAGGGATGAGTTTCAGTAGAAAGTCGTGTGTGGCGAGGCCGCGGAAGCGGGTAGTTAGCAAGTTCAGAAGAGCAGTCAGCATGAAAATATCGATAGAAGATAAAAAAGGCGGCGGAATTTAAGAGTTAGTAGACTATAAGTAAGAGGAGGAGAGCTGATGAGACAAGGAGCCTTAGACTTCACTCTGACCAGAAGAGCTGTGTGAGTGGAGCCCCCCACACGTGAGATGCATACTCCATTATGAGGGCGGACAAGGCCCCTGTATATGGATAGCAAATGTGTGAGGGAAAAGAATTGGCGGAGACGATACAGAACGCCCAACCTCGAGAAAGCTGATTTAGTGAGAGACGAGATGTGAAGTTTCCAGTTAAGATTTTGAGTTAAAGATAGACCGGGGATATTTAGTGTTGAAGAAGGTGACAGCTGAGTGTTGTCGAAAAATAGGGGATAGGTGTTTGGAAGATTGTGTCGATTTGATAGGTGGAGAAATTCGGATTCTCAGGCATTGAAGGACACAAGGTTCCTTTTACCCCAATCGGAAATGACAGCGAGGTCTGAGGTCAAGCGTTTTGCAGCCTCCAGTCTGGAGTCATGTAATTCCTGCTGAGAGGGTCTTCTGTTGAAAGAAGTTGAATAATGCAGAGTGGAGTCGTCAGCGTATGAATGTAAAGGACAGTTTGTTATGGAAAGATCATTGATGAATAACAGGAAGAGAGTGGGTGATAGGACAGAGGCTTGCGGAACACCACTGATGATAGGTTTAGAGGAAGAACAGTGACCGGTAGCACCGCAGAGATACAACGGCCGGAAAAGAAATTGGAGGTAAAGGAACTGAGAGAAAGATAGAATGGAAACCTCTCTCTCTCTCTCTCTCTCTCTCTCTCTCTCTCTCTCTCTCTCTCTCTCTCTCTCTCTCTCTCTCTCTCTCTCTCTCTCTCTCTCTCTCTCTCTCTCTCTCTCTCTCTCTCTCTCTCTCTTATTATTCATTCTGTATCTCATTCATCTATTATTCCGCAACCTCCTTACTCATTTTTTCCTGTTTTTCTTCGCTTATCCTCTTCCTACTCCTACTCCTCTTTAGATCTTCTTCGTCCTCCTTTCATTATCATATTTTCTTGCACTATTCCTTACCAGTGCCCCCCCTCTCTCTCTCTCTCTCTATCTCTCTCTCTCTCTCTCTCTCTCTCTCTCTCTCTCTCTCTCTCTCTCTCTCTCTCTCTCTCTCTCTCTCTCTCTCTCTCTCTCTCTCTCTCTCTCTCTCTCTCTCTCTCTCTCTCTCTCTCTCTCTCTCTCTCTCCCCGCCACCTTATTATATGTCTTTCCTCTCACCACTTTCCTCTTCCTCCTTCTTTCTCTCAATTCTTTTTTTTCAGTTTCCAGCAAAGAATTTTTCCTCCATCCCTTTTTCCTCTATTTTTCTTATCTGTTCCCCATTATCTTCTCTTCCTGTTTTGCATCTTTAAACGTGGCATCATCATCCTTCTCACGTTCTTCCTCTTCCTCTTCTTCTCTAATTTTTGCTACTCATTTTTATCTCCCCTCTCTTCTCCCTTATCTTCAATCTTGCCACCTTCTTTTTCATCTTCTTGCAGTCCCTTTTTCATATACTTAATATTTATTTAGGTACTGCTTCTCCCTTATCTGCAATCTTATCATCTTCTTTTTTCTCATCTTCTTGCCGCTCCTTTTTCATATACTTAATATTTCTTTAGGTACTGTCTGTAGCGCCTTGAGGGGCCTCCTGGACGGCCCCAGTTCGTTTGTGGCGCAGGCGAAATTTATTTATAGTGGCTGTCTCAATATACGACTCTTTGCTTTGCCCATGCTACTCCCTGGTGCTTCTCCTGAACGAAGTCGCTGAAGTTAGGGTTGATTGAAGATCTGGGCAGCATGTGGGTAGTTTTTCGCCACTCGGCGATGATTTGAGAAATCAGCGAGTTTCAGTGGGACTCCAAAATAGGTTCACGGGCTCACCACGCCCGCACGCTGACCACTCTGTCACCGCCTCCCTATATTTGTTATATTATTTTCCTTTCTCATCCAACTCTTTTTCGTCTTTCTCATCTTACTACTTTCTCTTTCTCATCTTCATTCTTGCAATCCTAGTCTTCACATCTCCATCTTTCTCTTTCTCCTCCATATATGTATCCTCCTCTTCTCCTCTTTCTCATCCTTCTCAGCCTCTTCTTTCCTCTCCTCCATCTCTTCCTCATCCATATTTTCGTGTGTTTCTTTCTTGCCTTCTTCCTCCGCCTCTCTCTCTCCCTCTCTCATTATCATAATCATCACAGTCGCTTTAAATACTTTTTCGTCTTTATAATTATCGGGCAACGTCTTTCTCAAACTTCAGTAATATATCGAACTCCTTCCTTCCTTCCTTCCTTCCTTCGTTTTCTTTCTCCTCTGCTTTGTCACCACCACCATTATCTTTAATTATTGTCTTCTCTCCGTTCACCCGGCAAAATATTGTCTTAATTTGTGATTTTTGTATATAATGAATTATTGCCTCTCTCTCTCTCTCTCTCTCTCTCTCTCTCTCTCTCTCTCTCTCTCTCTCTCTCTCTCTCTCTCTCTCTCTCTCTCTCTCTCTCTCTCTCTCTCTCTCTCTCTCTCTCTCTCTCATCATTATCAATTATACCTTTGTCTGTATTTTCGTTTTATTCAAATAAGTATTTCCTTAACAATGATTTCCATATTTATAATTTTTAAAATTTTATTTTATCACTTCGTCATCAGCATCACCATCAGTGTCAATAGTTGCCTTTTGTTTTTACGTTAATAAAAAAAATATATAATTTCCCCAAAACAGTGACATTTGTAAGCGGTTTTTCATCATCATTATCATCATCGTCACCATCATCATCATCATCATCAATAGCCTATCCTTCCTTATCCTTTTTTTCTTATCTTCTATTCCTTCGCTTTCGCTTCTGATCATTACCCACTTTATTTTTACACTTTTATTCCTTCTGTTTTTTTTTTCACTTCTTTCCTTATTCTTCTCTTTCTTCTTTCTTCACTGTCTCTTCTCTTCCTGCCTTTGTTTTCCTCACTCGTGAACTCGTAAATTTTCCTCCCCTCGTTCTTTACCTTTTTGTCCTAATCCTTCCTTTATTTATTTTCTTTCTGTCTTCCTTGTCTCTGTTTTCGTTTACTCCAGATCAAACTCTTTCTTCCGCGCCTGATCTTCATTTGTCAATTTTCTTTCGCAATCCAACTCTTCATTCTTTCCTTCTTCCCTCTCTTCTTACACTTGTTTTTTTCCTTCACTCGATTTAACTTTTCCATCCTCCGCCTTTCCCTTCCTCCGTTTTTCCCTCACTTTCTTTATCTTTGTAACACTTCACGTCTCCTTTCTTCCCTCTCCCTCTGTTCTCATTTTTCTCTCCCTTGATCTCTATTCTCCTTCACTCTAATCTTTCTAATCTCCTTTTTATGTTTGGTCATCAGATTTTTTATTCCTTGCTCTGCCCTACTTCGCTATCCTCCTTTTCCTCTTTCCTCCACCTAATTCTCTTTTTCCTCCCATATATCCCTTTCTCTCTCCTTCACCTGCTTCCATGTTTTGACGTTCTTCCCTTCCTCCACTTACTTCGTTGCCCTTCTTTTCTTCCCTTTCTTCATTTTGCCCCCTTCAGTTTACTCTCTCACCTCTCGTACTGCATATTGTGTTCTCCGTCTCCATTCTCCCTGTCTCACATCCTTCACTCTCCCCTTTCTTTCTCGTTTCCCTCTTTTTTCCTCCCTCCCTTCCTCTTTTTCATCCATCACTCCTTTTCCGTTTCTTTAACTTCGGCCTTTACTTATCTCCCTTCCTTCTTTCCTTCGCCGTATCCCTTTCTTTTTCTTCGCTCCCTTTCTTACTTGATCATTTTTCTTCCCTCCTTTCCATATTTCCCTGCTCTTCCCATTCCTTCCTTCCTTCCTTCTGCCTCTCTCCCTCCACTCATTTCAGCTGTTTCCGTAATTTTATTCCCCTTCCCTTCCTCCCCTTTTCCTTCCACCTACTGCCCCTCCCTTCCCTTCCCTTCCCTGCCCCCCTTCCTCCTGCCTGCCTCTTCAGATCGTCCCCTTAACCATCCCTTCTTTCCCCTCCTCACCCCTTCCCTTCGCCTCTTTCCCCTTTCCTCCACTCACATTCCCTTCCCATCCACCCTTCCTCCTGCCCACCCGCTCACTTATTCCAGTCCTTCAGAGCAGCAGAATGCGTCGTTTTTCCCACCTTCGGGACACAAGTCGCTGCTCCTTAGTAATGCAAAACAGAAGAGCAATTTCGCCGAGAAACAAAGGCTGACGCTGGGGATTAAGAATACAAAGGAATACATAGGAATAATAGACACCAGAAGACCTGTCGGTCTATGGCGAGGGTGTCTGTTTACTACCGCTACTACTAGTAATCTACGTGTGGTAGGACAGGAGAGAATAGATGAAGGCTCCTCCCCACCCTACTCTCCATGTGCCTTTAAGGAAGAAAGGGACATGGAAATTTTACAGTAAAGAGAGAAATAAGAGGAAATTACTGTCCGTAACTTACGCTACTGGTGGCCTAAGCTGTGGGGGAAATTAATGTCTTTAGGTTGTACTCGTGCTGCAGGCTGCCTGAGACAAACGAAAAAGGGTCAGTAAACAGTATATGTAGTTGAATCATAAAAAAAAAAAAAAAAAAAGGGCTAGTATTAAATTGGACTGCTCACGAAGAGGTGAGATGTAGTTTCAGGGGTTACAGGTAGAGGCTTGATCCTCGCTTACCCTCGGTACAGGGGTACGCTCCAGTATCCTGTTAACCTTACTGTTCCCACACCTCACTGCCTGAAACATATGAAAAAGGGTCAATAAAATCTTATATCCCTGAAATACTTATCCAACTCTGTGCGCTAGCTACGGACGGTGGGAGTCTATTTCAGTGATCGACGACTCTATTATTGAAATAACTGTTGCGCGCCAATGTGTTACATCGGTTTCCCTTTAACTTCATACCGTTGCTGCGTGTTATTGTGTTGGGGTCTCTCTGAAATAGACTATCTGAGTTAATGTTTTCGAATCTATTAAGGATTTTGAACACTTCAATTACGTCCCCTCTTAATCTTCGCTTCTTTAAAGAAAACATATCTAAACGTTTTAAACGCTCGTCATACGTCAAGGTACGGAGCGCTGGAATTTGGTTGCTCGTCGCTGTATCCTTTCTAGCAAAAATTGATCTTTGATATAATTCGGTGACCAAAACTGAACGGCGTATTCTAGGTGTGGTCTAACAAATGCTAAATATAATCTCTTCATAAGTTCGGGTAATTCATAATCAAAGTTTCTTGAGATTAATCCTAGCATCAAATTGGCTTTTTTACTCGCCGCAGAACATTGATCACTCATTTTAAGAGTGTTACTGATAATGACACCAAGATCTTTTTCATGTTTCACTTCGCTGGTCTCATGTCCTTGAAGCTGATATTTAAAGTTAGGATTCTTTTCACCTATGTGCATTACTTTACATTTATCTACGATAAAACACATATGCCATTTTTCGCTCCAGTCGGCAAGTCTCATTAAGTCTGATTGAATATTCTCGCAACTTTTACTGTTCGTTACCGTACCTCCTAATTTGGTGTCGTCGGCGAATTTGGCTACTTTTGACAGGATATCAGTCGCTAAATCGTTCACGTAAATTATGAATAGTGTTGGCCCCAGGACTGAACCTTGGGGCACGCCACTGGTTACGGGTTGCCAATCGGATGCTTCACCATTAAGAACTACACGCTGTTCTCTGTCGGTGAGCCAGTCAGGAATCCACGCACATAGATGGTCGTTAATACCGTGGGAACGCATTTTTCAAATAAGCCTAACGTGGGGAACTTTATCAAACGCTTTCTGAAAGTCTAGGTAAATTACGTCATATGGGGCTCGGGCGTCCCAACTTGAATATACGTTGTTGAAAAAAGTTAATAAGTTGGTAAGGCAAGATCGATTACTACGAAATCCATGCTGATTATCAGTTATCAAATCATTTGTTTCGAGGAAAGTGATAATTTTATCCCTGACTATTTTTTCGAATAATTTAATTAGGACAGACGTAAGGCTGATAGGACGATCATTACTGGCTTGTTTTTATCTCCTTTTTTTGTAAATATCGGGGTAACATTGGCCTTTTTCCACTCCAGAGGTAAACTAGCCTTGTTGAACATTAACGTTATGGGTAATTCTAGCTATTAACTACATTCTCTTAACACACGGGGAAATAAATTGTCGGGGCCCGGAGAATTATTTGAATTATACGACTTTATTTTTACCCTTTTGGATCTCAGAGAATCGAAGTTTTAATTTTGCATGAACGGTACTTGTTTGGCATCTTTTATTTATTGTATATCTGAAAGAAAATGACGTTGAGTGAGGCCAATATTTGTCTTCATTGCCATCAAGCTTAATATTTTTCTCTTCTCAGAAAATAGGTTTTAATTTTACATGAACGCATATTGTTAGGAAATCTGTTTTTTTATATTTTATTGTGTATATGGGGGAAATGTTGAGTGAGGACAATATTTCCATCGTTATTGCTATCAACTTTAATCAAATTTGGAGCTCTTTTTGAATATCGGCTTTGAGAAATAAAGTTTTCCTAGTTATGCATGAAAGGTGCTTGTTATGAATCTTTATTTTTTATTAGTATCTATCAAGTATATGGATAAAACCCGAGACTAAAGTTGATGCTTTCCTTATCACTGTCAAGGTTAGTCAGTGTAGAGTATGTGATAAAAAATAAAGTCGACGCATCATGTTAAACGTTAATTACTGATTCCTCACGAACCATTCCGGCATTCCGGCTGTACTGGGAAGGACGTGTCAAAATACTTCCTCTTCAGCTACATAGTTTAATCGTCCTGGGAGTAAAGTTACGTGTGGAATATAAGGCAAAAAAACGATTTCTCATAACGAAAAATAATTACTAACATGATGAACTTTTTTCTTAAAGATTTAGATTAGCATGTGTCAAAATGCTCCGTACGCTTCAGTATGTTTTCGTCAGTCACCTTTTATGTATATATTCGTCTCTCTTATCTTCCTTTTGGTCATATTTGTTTTTAATCTTTCTCCTCTTCCTTCTCTTCATCTGTCTTCTCACAGAGCACAATACCACGCTTCCAAACGTGACACAGTTATTTCCTTTACAAAATGGTGATAAAAAGGTGAAAAATAGAAAGCCGACAAAAATGCCCCCCAAAAGAATAAATATATTACAGGGAAACATGGCATCAATGAAACTTCCAGAACACAACAATTGCATCCTGTGACAACAACAACAACAACACATGCATACGCTCCCATACACTTACAAACATAAATACAAACAAACAAAAACTCTCTCTCTCTCTCTCTCTCTCTCTCTCTCTCTCTCTCTCTCTCTCTCTCTCTCTCTCTCTCTCTCTCTCTCTCATTCCTTATTCGTTATACTTTTTTTCTTCACCTCCATTTTCTTGCCTTTAATCTCCGATTGTTCCTTATCTTTTTTTTTCTTTTTTTTCACAACATTCAATACCAGCAACAATTACCTCCTTCTCCTCCCCCTCCTCCCCCTCCTCTTCCTCCTCCACCCTTACCGTAAGTCGTAGATCAGGAGAAGCCATTAGAAACGCAAGGCGAGGACCCACCTGAGTGCGAGGAGCCTGTGTGGAATGAATGGGTGTTTTGGCAGAAAATAACTAAAATTACTCTTTGACTATTAAGACTCCACCACAGGGACACACACTATTAATACTCCACCACAGGGACACACACTATTAAGACTCCACCACAGGGACACACACTATTAAGACTCCACCACAGGGACACACACTATTAAGACTCCACCACAGGGACACACACTATTAAGACTCCACCACAGGGACACACACTATTAAGACTCCACCACAGGGACACACACTATTAATACTCCACCACAGGGACACACACTATTAACCCTATTCGTTCCGACCCGGGCCACATTTGCCCCCCCCTGAGGATTTTTGTCAAAACGATCATTTTTTTTTTATTACCAAGTTTAAAAGAAAAACAGACCTACTGATAAACGTAGAAAATACCGTAGATTAAGATGCGATATAAAAAATAACCATAGGAGCCTCCGTTATCTTGCTAAACACGAATATTTAGAAACACCGACGCGAATCATTTTGAAGCACGGCGATACGCTGTGAAAAAAAACCCAACGTTCAAACGCCTCCGGATGACGATATTATTACTGTTATAAATATTAATATACCTGTATTGTATAGTGCTATACTGCATGTTCTGCATCTTTTATGTTAACAAAGCTTTAGCTGATACACTAAACAGACCAACAAACAAGCTAGCTGTAATAAAAACATAATAAAAACGTACACAGCCCGCTGTGTACGAGAGTTATTCAACGGCAGTTGGCGACACGAGCTTGTGATTGCGGCGAGGCGATGACGAATTATGGCACATACAATACTTATTTTGACACTACCATAAGGTGATAACTGTGTCTCGTACATATGTTAATTTCTTGTACTTTGGCCAGACAATTCCTATATATAGCTAATAAAGAAAAGAACGTACGTGCTTGGAGTCAGAGAGAGAGAGAGAGAGAGAGAGAGAGAGAGAGAGAGAGGCCAGTCATAGGCTATTTGACCGTTTGAATCTAGCTCCCCTCTCTTCCATCTTTCATATATATATATATATATATATATATATATATATATATATATATATATATATATATATATATATATATTAACCAGGCAACAATGATAATACCCAAAATAATATCAGTGCCAGTGTCACTTGCTGCGAAATATTCATGTCATTCATATTCAGTTCCTTTCAATATAAGCAAATATACTCTTATCGGCAAAAATTTTTTTTAGCGTAAGAAAAAAAATACTATGAAAGATGAAAGAGAGGGGAGCTAGGTTCAAACGGTCAAATAGCCTATGCTGGCCTCTCTCTCTCTCTCTCTCTCTCTCTCTCTCTCTCTCTCTCTCTCTCTCTCTATATATATATATATCTATATATCTCTATATATATATATCTATATATCTATATATATATATATATATATATATATATATATATGAAAGATGGAAGAGAGGGGGCTAGGTTTTTCAAAAAAAAAAATAGCTATGGCCTCTCTCTCTCTCCTCTCTCTCTCTCTCTCTCTCTCTCTCTCTCTCTCTCTCTCTCTCTCTCTCTCTCTCTCTCTCTCTCTCTCTCTCTCTCTCTCTATATATATATATATATATATATATATATATATATATATATATATATATATATATATATATATATATATATATATATATATATATATATATATATATAACCAGGCAACAATGATAATACAAAATAATATCAGTGCCAGTGTCACTTGCTGCGAAATATTCATGTCATTCATATTCAGTTCCTTTCAATATAAGCAAATATACTCTTATCGGTAAAAAAAAAAATTACTTTCTATAAATCACTGGCCTCGTATGGTTTATTTTGGGGGACCTGGATGCATTGAGAGAGAGAGGATATCAAGACGAATAGGAAAGCGAAATTTAGCGTAATAAAAAAAATACTATGAAAGATGGAAGAGAGGGGAGCTAGGTTCAAACGGTCAAATAGCCTATGACTGGCCTCTCTCTCTCTCTCTCTCTCTCTCTCTCTCTCTCTCTCTCTCTCTCTGACACTTATCATCAACGCCACCATCACGACCACCATCATCACCACCATCATCATCATCACCACCATCATCATCACCACCATCATCATCACCACCATCACCATCATCACCATCATCATCATCACCATCATCATCACCACCATCATCACCACCATCATCACCACCATCATCACCATCATCATCACCACCATCATCATCACCATCATCATCACCATCATCATCACCATCATCACCATCATCACCACCATCATCATCACCATCATCATCATCACCATCATCATCATCAACACCATCATCATCACCACCATCATCACCACCATAATCATCACCACCATCATCACCACCATCATCATCACCACCATCATCATCACCACCATCATCATCACCACCATCATCATCACCACCACCATCATCACCACCACCATCATCACCACCATAATCATCACCATCACCATCAACACCATCACCATCATCATCACCACCATCATCATCACCACCATCATCATCACCACCATCATCATCATCATCACCATCATCACCATCATCATCACCATCATCATCACCACCATCATCATCATCATCATCACCATCATCACCATCATCATCACCATCATCATCACCACCATCATCATCACCACCATAATCACCACCATAATCATCACCACCATCACCATCATCACCATCATCATCACCATCATCATCACCACCAACATCATCATCATCATCATCATCATCATCATCACCACCATCATCACCACCATCACCATCACCACCATCATCATCACCACCATCATCATCACCACCATCATCACCACCACCATCATCACCACCATCATCATCACCACCATCATCATCACCACCATCATCATCACCACCACCATCATCACCACCACTATCATCACCACCATAATCATCACCACCATCACCATCATCACCATCATCATCACCATCATCATCACCACCATCATCACCACCATCATCATCATCATCACCATCATCATCACCACCATCATCATCATCACCACCATCACCATCATCACCATCACCACCATCATCATCACCACCATCACCATCACCACCATCATCATCACCACCATCATCATCACCACCATCATCACCACCATCATCACCACCACCATCATCACCACCATCATCATCACCACCATCATCACCACCATCATCATCACCACCATCATCACCATCATCATCACCACCATCATCATCACCACCATCATCACCATCATCACCATCATCACCACCATCATCATCACCACCATCATCATCACCACCATCACCATCATCACCAAAAAGGAGGAAGAAGAGGATGAAGAAGAGGAAGAGGAAGAAGAGGAGGAAATAGAGGAAGAGGAGGTAGAGGAGGAAGAAGAAGAGGAAGGAGAGGAAGATGCAGAAGAGGAGGAAAAAGAGGAAGAAGAACAGGACGAGGAAGAAGAAGAGGTAGGGGAGGAAAAGGAGGAAGAAGCTAGAAGAGGAAGAAGAAGAGTACGAGAAGCTAGGAAGAGGTGGAAAAGTATAGAAGAAGAGGAGGAAGAAGAGGAAGAAGAGGAGGAAAAGAGGGAAGGGGACAATAAGGAGGAAGAAGAGGAAGAAGGAAGAAGAGGAAGACTAGGAAGAGTAGGAAGAAGAGGAAGAAAAGGAGGAAGAGGATGAAGAAGAGGAAGAGGAAGAAGAGGAGGAAATAGAGGAAGAGGTGGGAGAGGAGGAAGAAGAGAAAGAGGAAGAGGAGGAAGAAGAAGAGCAAAATCAAGAAAAAGGAAGAAGAAGATGAGAAGGAAGAAGAAAAGGAAGAGTGAGAGGAAGAATGAGGAAGAAGAGTAAGACGAGAAGCTAGGAAGAGGAGGAAAAGTAGGAAGCAGAGGAAGAGGAAAAGGAAAAAGAAGAAGAGGAAGAGGAGGGGGAAAAGAGGGAAGAGGGAAAAGGAGAAAGAAGAGGAAGAGGAGGAAGAAGAGGAAAAGGAGGAAGAAGAGGAGGAAGAGCAGGAAGAAGAGTAAGAGGAAGAAGTGGAGGAAATAGAGGAAGAAGAGGAGGAGGAGGAAGAACAGGAAGAGGAGGAAGATGAAGAAGAAGAGGAAGAAGGAAGGGAAGAGGAAGAAGAGGAAGAGGCAGAAGAAAAGGAAGAGGAAGAAAAAGAGGCGAGAAGCTAGCGAGAAAAGGAAAAGGAGGAAGAGGAGGAAGAAGAGGAAGAGGAAGAATAAAAGGAGAAAGAAGAGGAAGAGGAGGAAGAAGAAAAGGAGAAAGAAGAGGAGGAGGAAAAGAAGGAAGAAGAGGAAGAAGAAGAAGAAAAGAAGGAAGAATAGGAAGAGGAGGAAGAAGAAGAAAAGAAGGAAGAATAGGAGGAAGAGGGAGAAAAGGATTTTATTTCTTGAGAGTTTCTTTTCACTCATTATTCACTATTGCTTTACACCATTGATTAGGTTCCAGTACTTAGTGTTCACGAGCGTTATTGTTGTTCAGAAAAATCAATACGATGCTGGCTATACGAGGGCGAAAAATCTCAAGGGGTCGGAACGTATAGGGTTAAGACTCCATCACAGGGACACACACTATTAAGACTCCACCACAGGGACACACACTATTAAGACCAAAAGACGGACAGGCAAATGTATGGATACGTGGGTTGGCAGATAGGTCAGTAGGCAGGTAGGTAGTAGAGTTAGTAGTTTGGTAGGTAGGAAAAGAAGCAGGCAATTTGTTAGGTACGTACGTAGGAAAACAGGAAGGTAAGTAGGTTGGTAGGTAGATAGAAAGGTTGGTGAGAAAGATACTGAGGTAAATAAACAAAGAGATATGTAGATACACACAAACATTTGGAAAGAAAAATAGATAGATACAGGCTGGTAGAAGATAAAGACAGAGAGAGAGGAAAAGGAGAGACGAAAAAGAGAGAAAGAGATAAAGAAAAGAGAGAGAGAGAGAGAGAGAGAGAGAGAGAGAGAGAGAGAGAGAGAGAGAGAGAGAGAGAGAGAGAGAGAGAGAGAGAGAGAGAGAGAGAGAGAGAGAGAGAGAGAGAGAGAGAGAGAGAGAGAGAGAGAGAGAGAGAGAGCATCAAACAGCACATTTACATACGAAAATACTCACGCCTGGGGGTTTAATTTCAGGCAACGGCTCGGGGAAAGCAAAGCAGTGGAAAAAAAAAACCTGAAAAACGAATTAATTTACCAAAGAAAACGTGAATAATGTTTTTTTTCACAGGCCCATATTTCCTTTAATTTCATTTTCATTTCTAAGAGCGCACTTGCAACTTTCATGATCTTGAGAGGAGGACGAGAGGAGGAGGAAAAGCGGAAAAGGAAAAGCGGAAGAGGCAGAGGGGGAGGACAAGGAGGAGGAAGCGCGGGCGGAGGAGGAAGAGAATGGAGGTGGTAGAGGAGGAGGATGAAGAGGGAGGGGAAAAGAAGGAGAAAAAAACAAAACGAGGAGGAAGAGGAGAAGAATGAATAGGAAAAAGAAGTGAAGGATAATGAAGACTAAGAAGAGACGTAATAGAAGATGATAAAAGAAAAGAACAAGGAGAAAGCAACGTTAGTGGAAAGGTTTGTTAAGGTAAGAAGGTACGAGGAAGAGAATAGGAAGAGGGACAAGAAGAGAGCAAAAAGAAGAAAAAGGAATGGGGGGGAGGGGGTAGTAATATTAGGCAGGAGTAAGAGGCTGAAGATTAAGCAGTTATTAGGCAGGCTATGAGGAAAGGGGAGAGACGTAACAAAGCAAAAGAAAGCAAACTCGAAGTGAACGATATCAAGGTCGGTGTTCTCAGACTCTTCCGCCTCTCACATCGCCGACAAGGAGATTGATCGCGTTCCACTGAGCTAGTTTCTTCATATTCACGGTACAGAAGCTTCGTCAAACTGCTACCAGGGTCATAATACTATACCCCCCATGGAAAGGCTCACACACCTCCCATGAAAGCCTTGTCAAATGTGTGTGTGCTTGGGCGCCGAAATGTTTAAGAATATAACCCTTGGTGTGACGTAGTGTGGCTGTGTGATGTGCCTCTGTCCTGGCGTTAGAAATGTGGTCTTAGCAGTTGTGGGTGTTGGTTAGTGTTCTCTGTCTTGCGCGTGTTAAGCCTTACTCTAGTGTGGTAAATATGGGTTTAAGTGGATAGGAGTAAAGGGGGATGAGAAGAGTAAAGGAAGAGGAGTGAATAGACAGAAGAGGAGAATGGGGAGCGGAGTAACGGAAGATGAGTGAGATGAGAGGAATAGGGGGAGATGAGTGAGGGAAAATGAGCAAGGGGAGATGAGTGAGGGGAGGAGAAGGAAAGGAAAGGAATGAGGGGAAAGGAAAGGAGTGAGAGGAGTGAGGGGAGAGGAATAAGGGGAGAGGATTAATAGGAGAAGGAGTAAGGGGAGAGAAGTAAGGGTAAGGAAAGGCATCTAAAGGGTAAGGGGTAAGAGTTTAAGGGGGGGGGGGGGGTCAGAAGTTGGCAGTAAGCGGATCACGGCGTCTCCAGCTGGCGCAGGACACACTGAGTCGAGGGTCAAGTCAAGGCGGTGCCGCAAAAAAAGTGACTAGAAGAAAATATAAAAGTGAGGGAGTGAGTGAAAAGATAAAAATATAAATGAGAAAGAGCGAGAAAGAGGGTAAGAGTGTCAATTTCGAAGGTAGTAAGTGAAAAGAGATAAAGAAGGAGAGGCATAAAAAAATGTACATAAACAGTGAACCCTATACTATGGAACGGACACTTGCCCCACCCTTGTCATCAAGCCTCGAATTTTGGAAAATCAACCGCTTTGGTGCGAATCGCCATAACTCCCTTATATCTGGGGCTACAGAAACGTTTCTGGTATCAGTCGACGGCAAAATGAAAGGGATATATTTGTTAAATAGCGACCGGGCTTGAAAACCGACTCGAAAGTAAAAACTTTACTGTAGCCCCTAAAATAAGCGAGTTATGGCGATTCGCACCAAAGCGGATGATTTTCCAAAATTCGCGGCTTAATGACAAGGGCGTCGCAAAATCAAACGAGTTACCCGTCCATTACTTGAGATATCACTGATATAAAAGATCAACAACTTTGAGAGAAGAAATATATCGTCTAGTTGAACACATAGTCAAAAAGAAATAACGAAAAAGTTGTTCAGTTTGTTAAACAGAATTAAGAAAATATGTAAATGTTGGTGCAGTGAATGCTGCTGTTGTTGTTGTTTTTGTTGCTCTTATTGTAAGGTGATCAGAATATTTAAAAAAATGAACAGGATAAAAAGTGTGTTATATGAAATGAAAGGAAGGATAAAAATAAATAATTGCTATGTTCGTTTTTGTTGTTGTCATTGCTTAAAGCTGTAAAAAGGATGAAAAAGAGAAAAGGAAAAGAGCGAGCAATGTGAGATAAAAAAAGAAAGAAGTAAAAGATGTGTTGGTTGTTGTTGTAAGAAGATATAAAAACTAATAAAGAAAAGTGTCAATTGTATGAAGCAAAAGGAAGGAAGGAAGGGAGAGAGTAAAGCCTGAGAGTTAGTTGTTGTTGTTGTTGTTATTGTTAAGGTCACTGGTGTTAATTATTCAGAGAAAACAAAGTAATTATTAGAAGCTGTAAGGATTCAGACAAAATTATGTTAAAAGATTGAGTTAATTATGTGTGGACTTGCATTAACATGAGTTAACTTTTGTGATTGCTGTTGTGATTAGAGACGGTAATTAACAAAAAAGGAGGAATAGTGGGAAATAACGACTTGATGTTAATATTTTTCGAATAAGAACATCATCAAAACGCATGAGAGTAATATTTAAAACTCCAGTAGTCCGTGAAAGCTGTGAACAAAGAGACGAAAAACAAAGACCGTGTTAGTCATTACCAAAAAGATGTACCAAAAAAATATGACGCACGTGTACTGTTTTACGGGCCTGAAATATCATGACGATCACACGAGAGTACATTTCAAGGCTCCGGTCACCCGTGAAACCTGGGAGCAACGTGATGAAAAACTAAATGGCTGCGATATTTATTACTGGATATTTAAAAAAAAAGAGCATATGAACTATTTTTAAAAGATTTAGAACGTTATTACGACACAACATAAGTAAAGTTCAAAGCTCTGGCCGTCCGTGAGAGCTGTAAGTACACAGATAAAAGTACGGCTTTGTGAATTACTGCAGTTAACAAAGAAGTAGAATATGATTTTTTGCGTGTGAATTTCAAATGTCATTACGAAGGATCGAGATTAGATTCCAGAACTCTACTCGCCTCTGAAAACTTTGAATAAATATATGAAAACATAACCAGCGCTGTGCATTGCTACTGTAGCTATAAAGAGGAATCATATGAACTGTTTTTTTTAAGGTTATAGAATATTATTGCGAGAAACCAAAACTAAATTTCAAAGCTGTGGCCGTCCGTAGAAGTTGTGATTGAACATAAAAATAGCAGGTCTGAATTACTACTGAATATAACAAAACAGCGTATGTACATAAATTTATCGTGAGGATTTAGAATATTATTACGAAAAAACGAGGTCATACTAAAAAGCTCTGGTCATCCGTGAGAGCTGTGAATAAACCGATGAGATATAAAAGGCTGAATGAACACTGTTATTGGCGATACAACACAAAAGGCAGCACAGGCACGTCCTGGTGCGTTCTTCCTTCCTCCTCGTCCTTCCTCTCTTCCTTCCCTTTATACTCCTGGAAGACATAATTAAGAACATATGAGAAGTACTTTCCAGGCTGCAGTCGCGTGTTAATGATTTGAGCGAAGTGATGCGCGGGAAGGAAAAAACATGCATCTTATTTTTCAAGTTATCAATGCGGCAGTACATGTTTCTTGGGGAAATTAGAGCACAGTTATTATGTCAATATTAGTGTTAATCTAAAAAGCATTGTCCTTTCGTCGAGTCTCTACGTGAAGTGAAGGCAAGACTCATTGTAAAAACGCATATTTTTTAAAGGAATAAAGGAAACCATTAGAGTTAAATTAAAACCGCAATATTTTCTTAATTAATAGGTGGACGTTAAATGAAAGCAAATACTATGCTAAAATTAAAAGAAGCCGCGGGTAAACATTTAAGGAATTAGATTATACCGTTAAACCATTTTCGCTAAGGGCTAAAGGTTTGTAAGTGAAATTTGAGGCACTTAGGCCCATCGTAGCAACACCAAATTTTGCCTATAGGCGTGGATTTGACTGAAGTTTATTCAGTTTATGCTTTTTTCTTTTTAGTCACTTAAACCCATCGTAGCAACACCAAATTTTGACCTATAGGCGCGGATTTGGAAGAAGTTTATTCTTTTTTTTTTAGGCACTTAAACCCATCCTAGAAACACCAAATTTTTACTTATTGCCGCGGATTTGGCCGAAGTTTATTCAGTTTATGTTTGTTAAGCGATATAGCCCCTACTTTACGTGAAAATTAATAGGTTAAGGGCTGAGGGTTTGTCAGTGAAATTTGAGGCACTTAAACCCATCGTAGTAACACAAAATTTTGACCTATTGCCGCGGATTTGGCCGAAGTTTAATAAGTTTATGTTTCTTAAGCGATATAGACCCTATTTAACGTGAAAATGGTAATTTATTCTCCAATTTCGGGCGAGAGGGACGTTTTTGCTGAGGGGGGAGTACTGCAGTGGGCTTCGCTACAAACCTAATCACGACGCGCGGATCAGAATCCGTGCAATTCCGTGCAATTTGCACGGGTGCCCGCTAGTCTCAGCATTAATATACCAAGTTAAATGGTGTCGCTAATATGTAAGAACCTTCTCCACTCTTCGTTTTTTTTTCTATATATTTTCTTGATGTTTTCGTCTCTTCTGTCTTTTTTTTCAATCCATTCAAGTCTGACCCTCAGTTTCCCTGTCTTTCTTTTATACCGTATTTTCGTCCATATTACTTAGGGTCATGCACACTCCTTTTTACCAGCGGCGGATTCAGGGAGGGGGGGGGGGGGTCCCCCTTTGGACCTAAATTGCGCCCTTTCAAAGATTCACTGAGATCTTGGGGGGGGTATAATTCCGTGAACACTACTTCTAGCCCGCTAATTATAATGATAATAATAATAACTACTACTACTACTATTCATATTACTACTACTACTGCTACTGCTACTGCTACTACTACTACTAACAATAATAATAATAATAATAATAATAATAATAATAATAATAATAATAATAATAATAATAATAATAATAATAATAATAATAAAATTATAAACACAAAACAAATAAAAGAAATTGCGAACATTATCGTATTTGTATTTGTAAAAAAATAATAATAATAATAATGCGCGCCAAGCGGCGCCAGGAGGATTTGGTGGATTCAAATCCAGTAACGGAACCACACCCTTACTGTACTGTGATACTGTACTCCCAGCGCCCCAGCCACGCAGCCAATCAGTTGTCGCCTCGTGGCCGTCGTGGGCATTCGGCAGACTAGGCAGGTCACTGAGGTCAATACACTTCAAAAATAGGCATATAATATATATATATATATATATATATATATATATATATATATATATATATATATATATATATATATATATATATATATATATATATATATATATATATATATATATATATATATATATATATATATATATATATATATATATATATATATATATATATATATATATATATATATATATATATATATATATATATATATATATATATATATATATATATATATATATATATATATATATATATATAAATTTTCCGCTCACACAGCTCTTTTGGACAAAGTGGAGTCTAAGGCTCTTTGTCTCATCAGCTCTCCTCCTCTTACTGATAGTCTTCAACCTCTTAAATTCCGTCGCGATGTTGCCTCTCTTTCAGTGGCGTACCCAGAAAATTGAATAGGGGGGGGTGCCAATATATCTATCTATCTATCTATCTATCTATCTATCTATCTATCTATCTATCTATCTATCGAGAGAGAGAGAGAGAGAGAGAGAGAGAGAGAGAGAGAGAGAGAGAGAGAGAGAGAGAGAGAGAGAGAGAGATTTTTCTGACGACCACTGATTGTTCAAGGCTTCTGGCTGGATGATATCTCCGTACCTTCCCTCAGCTTGGGCAAAAAGTTGGTTAAACTTATCTCCAACACGATAGGACTGAAGTGCATCTATGCAGCTCTGTACACTTCCAAGAGCTCCCATCAGTTCTTGTTGTGACCCCTGCAGCTTCTCTGGTAAGGGTTTAGTGACACTTAGAACTGAGGTGAGCACTTCCAGAATCATGAGAAAACCTTTGTCACTTATTACTTTCTTGAATGCAGTCGCTTGTCCAATTACTTAAGAGTCCCTGTTCGTAGATAAATCGTCAAGTGATGCCACTACTGCAGGATATACTTCACTGAGCATTAGGCTTAATTGCCTACTGATTCTTCACCCACCGTGTTTTGCAGTAATTACTCTTATTCATTATTTCATCATTATTTAATAACCTGATTAACTGAATTATCTGGGGCATCAGTTGAGTCAGTGGTGACTTTCTTACACCAGATATTGAAGCGTTTTCTGGCGTTTCATGGCCAAGGAGGAATTATGTAAAGAAGGGAATGACACAAATCTCAAGCCTGCGTGAATCAAGAAATGACACACGCTATAAAAAAAAATAGTACTAGGTAAAAAGAAAGTGAATTTTATCAATCATAATTGTCAGATATTTGGAACCTGTGGTCAGAAAATATTATACGAATAACATGAATAGGCTACGGCCACGTGAGCCTACGTCGTCAATGAATGTTTCTCAAAATAGATCGCCTGCTCTTATTCAACTCAGCAGCTCCATTGTTCAAGTGCTGAACATACAATAGTTACTCAGCCACTCTACACTGTCCACTGTCAAGCACAATAAAGTCATTAAAGGTGGTAATATAGCGGCAAAGGACGACCTTACGGGTCTCATACTCGTCTCGCGTCGCCTGCCACTCTCCCGATCATTATACATCAGCATATTACGTACCACTGTCACCAGACAAGTTCACTTGGTGCCTCTACAGTATAATTATATAGTCCTCCAATCACTTTGACAGAACCTTACACCTAAAAACAAGTAAATATGAGAGGTAAGAAGGAGATACGGCACACTTAGACTTTCGTGCTCTCTCTCTCTCTGCCAGAGCCATTCCAATCTCGTATTCCTCTTCTTCCTGTCTCCCCGCTCCAGCTACAAACACCCCTCCGCCGCTTTCAGTTGACAGCTTGACATTGCACTCTTCACACAATTTTATGAACACATCATTTAACACCTTACTTTGTTTTTCACTCATAACACACCTTATATCCTACCAATAACTCAAAACAAAACCAAAGGGGAAATAACTCGGTCAGTAGGTGAGACTGAGCTCTCACCTCCACACACACACACACACACACACACACACACACACACATTCGTAATCGTAATAGTGATATACCTATTCCTATTATTTTCCTGTAATAGTAATATTTATTTATTCATTATTATTTTTTCATTGCGCCATGACGGGCTGGGGCCGAATACCATCCAGGCCTCTCAAGCAATATATATATATATATATATATATATATATATATATATATATATATATATATATATATATATATATATATATATATATATATATATATATATATATATATATATATATATATATATATATATATATATATATATATATATATATATATATATATATATATATATATATATATATATATATATATATATATATATATATTTCTGCAACATTCACGGTCTTCGTTCTAATTTTCATTCTGTGGAACATCATCTCCTCTAAACCTCACCTTCTCTTCCTTACCGAAACACAGGTTTCTGAGGCTACTGACAGCAATCTCTACTCTGTTTCCTCCTACTATCTCTATCCTAAATTTCAATCCAAAGCTGGATGTTGCGCCTACGTGCGCAACGACATCACTTGTTCTCGTGCCCACGACCTTGACTCTTCTGAATTTTCCACCATCTGGTTAAGACTTCACTGTCATTCTATTACTAAATACATCTGTGCTGTATATCTCTCACCTAACTCTACCAACTATGTAAAATTCTTTGACTATTTGAATTCTAAAGTGGAGCACATCTTGACCCACTCTCCCTTCGCTGAAATCTCCATCCTCGGAGATTTCAATGTTCACCACCAGCTTTGGCTTTCATCCTTTCACTGACCATCCTGGTGAACAAGCCTACAACTTTGCTATCCTCAACGACCTAGAGCAGTTGGTCCAGCACCCTACACGTATTCCTGACCGTCTTGGAGATCGGCCCAACATTCTAGACCTCTTCCTTACCTCAAACCCTTCTGCTTATTCTGTCAAACTGTTCTCTCCGTTGGGCTCCTCCGATCACAATCTTATTTCTGCATCCTGTCCTATCGCTCCTGTACATCCTCTGGACCCACCGAAGAGGCGATGCTTCTGGCATTTTGCTTCAGCTCGGTGGGACGACCTGAGGATGTACTTTTCCGATTTCCCGTGGAATGATTATTGCTTCCAGGATAGAGACCACTCTGTGTGTGCTCAGCGCATCACATAGGTGATTGTCTCTGGAATGGAGGCATACATTCCTCGTTCTTTCTCTACTCCTCACGCTAAAAAGCCTTGGTTTAATCACGCTTGTTCTCGTGCTGTCAATGATAGAGAGGTAGCTCACAAAAGATACCAGAGCCTTCAAACTAATGCTAATTATGAACTTTACATTTCTGCCCGAAATCGTGCCAAATCTATTCTCCGACTAACCAAAAATTCTTTCATTAATAGAAAATGTCAAAACCTTGCTTTCTCTAACTCTTCCCGTGACTTCTGGCATCTAGCCAAAAACATCTCCTCCAACTTCACATCTTCATCTTTCCCTCCACTCCTCAGTCCTGACGGCAACACTGCCGTCTCATCTATCTCTAAGGCTGAACTCTTCTCAAACTTTTTCTAAAACTCCACTCTGGACGATTCTGGGCATATTCCTCCTACTCATCCCCCATCTGACTCATTTATGACTTTTATAAAGATTCTTCAAAATGATGTTTTCTATGCCCTCTCTGGCCTCAATCATCATAAGGCTTATGGACCTGATGGAGTGCCTCCTATTGTCCTTAAAAACTGTGCCTCCGTGCTGTCACCTTGCCTGGTCAAACTCTTTCGCCTCTGCCTGTCAACATCTACCTTTCCTTCTTGCTGGAAGTATGCCTTCACACAGCCTGTACCTAAGAAGGGTGACCGCTCCAATCCCTCAAACTACCGTCCTATTGCTTTACTTTCTTGTCTATCTAAAGCTTTTGAATCAATCCTTAACCGAAAGATTCAAAAGCACCTTCCACTTCTGACCTTCTATCTTATCGCCAGTATGGGTTCCGCAAGGGGCGTTCTACTGGTGATCTCCTAGCCTTCTTAACTGACTCTTGGTCATCCTCTCTTAGCCGTTTCGGTGAAACCTTTGCTATTGCGCTGGACATAAAAATTATCAAAAGCTTTTGATAGGGTCTGGCACAAATCTTTGCTTTCTAAACTACCCTCCTACGGTTTCTATCCTTCTCTCTGTACCTTTATCTCCAGTTTCCTTTCTGACCGTTCTATTTCTGCCGTGGTAGACGGTCACTGTTCTTCCCCTAAATCTATTAACAGTGGTGTCCCACAGGGTTCTGTCCTATCTCCCACTCTCTTTCTGTTGTTCATTGATGATCTTCTTTCCAAAACGAACTGTCCTATCCATTCCTACGCCGATGATTCCACTCTGCATTATTCAACTTCTTTAATAGAAGACCCACCCTACAGGAACTTAACGACTCAAGGCTGGAGGCTGCAGAACGCTTAGCCTCAGGCCTTACTAGTATTTCCGATTGGGGCAAGAAGAACCTGGTGTCCTTCAACGCCTCAAAAACAGTTTCTCCACCTATCCACTGACACAATCTTCCAAACAACTATCCCCTATTCTTTGACAACACCCAGCTATCACCTTCCTCAACACTAAACATCCTCGGTCTATCCTTAACTCAAAATCTCAACTGGAAACTTCATATCTCATCTCTTACTAAATCAGCTTCCTCGAGGCTGGGCGTTCTGTACCGTCTCCGCCAGTTCTCCCCTGCACAGTTGCTGTCCATATACAGGGCCTTGTCCGCCCTCGTATGGAGTATGCATCTCATGTGTGGGGGCTCCACTCACACAGCTCTTCTGGACAGAGTGGAGGCAAAGGCTCTTCGTCTCATCAGCTCTTCTCCTCATACTGATAGTCTTCACCTCTTAAATTCCGCCGCAATGTTGCCTCTCTTTCTATCTTCTATCGATATTTCCACGCTGACTGCTCTTCTGAACTTGCTAACTGCATGCCTCCCCCTCCCGCGGCCCCTGCTGCACTCGACTTTCTACTCATGCTCATCCCTATACTGTCCAAACCCTTATGCAAGAGTTAACCAGCATCTTCACTCTTTCATCCCTCACGCTGGTAAACTCTGGAACAATCTTCCTTCATCTGTATTTCCTCCTGCCTACGACTTGAACTCTTTCAAGAGGAGGTATCAGGACACCTCCTCCCGAAACTGACTTATCTTTCATATATATATATATATATATATATATATATATATATATATATATATATATATATATATATATATATATATATATATATATATATATATATATATATATATATATATATATATATATATATATATATATATATATATATATATATATATATATATATATATATATATATATATATATATATATATATATATATATATATATATATATATATATATATATATATATATATATATATATATATATATATATATATATATATATATATATATATATATATATATATATATATATATATATATATATATATGGCGCCCATCTTGTATATTAGCCGCCTCCTTCACCTGAAGCTGGATCCGCCACTGCTCTTTTAATGATCAATCCACCTCTTCCTCTCTCTTTTCTTTCCTTCTATGTCCTGTACTTCCGTCCTCAGTACTCGCCCTTCCACACACTCCTCTTTTCCTCTCATAGCGTGCCAATACTTCTTCACATGAGCGTTAATTTTATGCTCCGGTCGCATGTAGCAGCGTGAGTCGCGGTTCACGAGCGCCAGGACTGTGCTATACTTAAATGCGACGTACATTAAAAAGGAAGACAGTGCTGGTGTGTTTTGGGAGAATAAGGATGATAACTTTGGGCTATGTCCTTGTGTGAAGGGGACGCTTAAAAGAGGAGAGGTTGTAATACATGTAATCAATGGAAAATAGTTTAATAAAAAAAAAATAAGAAGAAAATAAGTGTTCACGTGTGTATTTTTTGTGGATTGAAAACTCTAAAGTCACATGAGTTAACTTAAAGTTATGTTGCCTTAAGAGTGAGAGTAAAAGGATGAAAAAAAGTGAAGATTACACTTCCTAATATTTCAGTGATTAAGAAAAAGTCGGCGAATGTTTTTCTTGTGCATCTCTGTCACAGCGGACGAAGCAGCTCAAGGGAGGCAGAGATAGAGGATAAAGCTGAGAAAGATAACACAAAAAAGCTATGGAGTGTTCCCGCAAATATTTAAAGTTACATGAAGGTTGATATTAAATCCCAGATCGTTCACTGAGCCGATAAATGACGTAACGACTCACTACATAAAATTATTGTCTACAGTAAAGAAATACAGCGAATGTTGTTTACGGTTTAATAATCAACGGCCTTCCGTGACAGCTGAAGAATTTGTGTAAATCTGAGACGCTGCTATGTTAACTAAGGATACCAAGAAAAATACACAACTATCTATACAGAAAAAAAAACATGAAAAATAATAAATAAGTGAAGAAAAAGTGAAAAGGGATTGATTACACTGAAAAAAATGCGAGAAACAACTGAGAAATAACATAAAACTTCAGACTTTATAACGCATTACTACAGACATGAAATAATAATAAAAATAAAACTACGTAAATAGTAAGATCGAAAAATATAAGCACAGTGAAAGAGGATTAAAAAACAAAAACTGTACTAGAAAAAAGCTGAGCAAGTAACACAATTTAAGACTCCACCTCTTATTACTAAAGCCATGAAATAGTTACCTTAATACTTTTGGCTGAAGTATTAAAAGCGTCAGGCAATTCATAACCCCAGCCAAAGAATTATGTCCAAAGTTTTGTCGTGGTTACCCAAGACTGTGGGAGAGTTGCTTTAGTTAGGAGGAAAAGAACGGGTGTGCTACCGCTGCTATATGTTATTTAAAGGTGAACAAGACGTATAAACTGTGACTTAAATAGTAATGAGCTTAGCGCAGTAAATACATTCATAAAAAAGTTGATTTCCAAGGTCTTGAGGGTCTTGAGGCATTAAATAAGACCATCATTTTAACTGCCGATGCCTCTTCTGTTTGTCAAAGTTGTGAGAGGAATAAGAGATGGAAAGAGAGGAAAGACTGCGCGCACCGCCGTCCATACTATATCACCTCTACTATTATGATTATTTAAAGGAAAACTAGACGTGGAAATTGAGGCTTAAATGATTAGAAGTTTAGGGCAGTAAATACACGACAAAACATTGATTTCCGAGGTCTCGAGGTTTGCAGAGGATGTGAGAGAGTTGCGTGAGGCGTAAATAATGAGGACAGAGCTGTGCTACATACCTTTGTCATTGGTTATTGCAGGTGGAGGGAACATATATACCTCTGATCGTCTGGAAATGGAAAATGTACAAAAGTTAATATACGGGATGTGGTGGTCAGTCAGGCTTGAGTTAAGGGTTGAGTGAGGAGAAAATAAAGAGAATTGTGCTATATAATATTGTAGGAGTTATGTAACAGCTAGACGTAACTTGTAGCTTACAAAAATAGAAAAAAAAGAGTTTGAAGCCAGGAAAAGTTGTGTCTGTGACTTAAGTATCTAGCAGCACACAACACTTCATTTCAAGTCTAGTGGTGTGTGCAAATCTCGAGTTCGTTGCATGAGGTGGAGAGAAAAATAAAGAAATATGCCACGTACTTTTATCCACTTACAAGATCAAGTAGACGAAACATGTAGGTTATGTAAAACATGTTCTACTAATTACTTCTACTTATCACCTCCTTTGTTCTAAAAAACAAAGTCAACTTCTTAAGCCTGATTGTCTGTAGAACTTGGAGACGGAGAGAACTGCGTGAGGTAAAAAGAAAGAAAAATTACACGCAGCCTTTCCCATGTGACTCTTAAAGATACTCTAGGTGTAACGTATAGCTTGTGGCTGACATATAACGCCAACAGTATATCAACAACGAAACAAATTAACTCCAAACGCCAGGGGATTTTTTTTCCAACATCTATTTTGGGCCTTCACCTCACTCCTGTACTGCACAAAAATGCATAGTGATACGTAAAGACTAAGTACCTGGGTCTTTCGCATCCGTTCCTCTCTAGGGGGCAGCACTGAATGTCTCGGCCACTCTGTCTGGACGGAGTAAAGAAAGTCCCCTGCCAGATAGACAGGCCGGTTAGTACCAGCGCTGCCCTCCACCCTCTACATCAGCAGCTTGAAAAGTCCCCCATTGTCTGAAGAGGAGTGAAAGGGGGATGCTGCTGTTACTTGTCCTCTTATACGTGGTTACGGAGACGAAGTTAGTCGTGAGTTGATGTTTTGAATAGGAACACCTTCTCATTAATTTTCGATGTCTGTTGGTCTGTCAGTCATGGTCGTGAGAGAGCCGGGAGGAGAGACGGAGATGGAGAGATGGACGGAGAGGAATGACTTCATGTATCTCATAGGTATTTTCGATGTCTGTTTGTGTGTCTGTTGAGGTTGAGAGACATTGATAAGAGATGTGAGGAGAGGAAAGACTACATGCACCATCACCTTTAATACTGTCGTGGATATACAAAAGAGAAGCCGGCGAGACGTGCAGGTTTCACTACTAATAACAATACACGAGAGATATTATTTGAAAGGAGTTATGTTCTGTATGAAGGTTGTGAGAGTTGCAAGAGTCGGAAGAGAAGGAACAGCTGTGTCACCTCTATGATAGTTGTTAAGGATGATGAACTCGTTGCTCTTAATACTGACAGCACACACACAAAAAAAATCCGAGATGTGATTGTCTGTGTAAAAGCAATGAATGACTTGAAAGAGGCAGAAAGTAAAAAAAAAAAAAAATTGTGACGTTAGGATATAATATGTAACTTCCGAGAGAAGCTATTAATTAGTAACACCAGAAAAATAGATAATATCCGAGACTTCGTAAAGTGTTAAGCGTCTGAGTGAGTAGCAAGAGGCCAAAGGAAATCCATAAATAAAAAAAAACTATGCCCCAAACTGTCATAGATATCAAATTAAAAGGAGACACCAACAACAACTAAAAAGTTAACTTCCGAGGCGTCGTGAATGGCCAGGCTTGTAAGATGTACAGTGGAAGGAAACCAAAAAAATAAAGAGAGAAAAAACGTGCCACCCAAACTGACAGAACAATAAAATCCGCAATACCAATATACAGAAGAGTCAGTTTCCGTGAATGAGTTGTGAGGCGGAGGGAGGCACGAGAGGGAGAGAGGTATAGCTGCCTGCGCCAACTTCGCCTCCTGTGTTTGTTAAAGAGGAAGCGGGAGAGCCAGACGCACCTTGAATATTAATGGCCGCGGAATATTGATGACTTAATAACAACAAAAGTCCCGATGTCAGGATGTATTACGAATGTACGACATGACAGCGTGGGGTGTGTGTCCCATCTTGCTAAGCTTGTAACAAAATATTTAATACAAATAAAAAAAATAAGGAAACGAGCAAATTAATTTTAAGTCGTGGTTGTCAGAATGAATTATGAAGCACGATGTGAAAATGCGTCGCCTCGCCTACCCTACGACGCCAAGCCCGGGGGTCCCTCCGGGCGAGTCTCCATGCAGGCCCCCTTCCCAACCTGAGTATCTCCTGGCAGGATCTATCGACTTGCTCAAGCCACGAACTCCGTGGGCGTCCCCTTGCCCTCCTCCACTCAGGATTGTCTCTTACAGAGACAACCGGATGAGCAGGATCAGCTTCCGGAAATCGTGCCACGTGCCCGTATAGCCGGAGTTGGCGTTGACGGACTATGCAGGTAATATATGCCGAATCAGTCTCACGGAGTAGTCGCCGGTTTGACACAAAGTTATTCCAGCGATATCCCATGATTCTGCGTAGACACTTATTACCAACGGCATCAGTCCGCCTCTCCAAGTCCCCATTCAGTGTCCATGTCTCACAACCATAGAGTAAGACAGGGAGCACAATGGACTTGAAGATCCGGATCTTTGTCCTTCTGCACAGGTATCGACAACGCCGCGAGTCCATGAAACCGTGGGCCAGACCAATTCGCCGGAAGACTTCCTGGCCAGACTCACCGTTGTTATGAACTACGCTACCAAGATACGTGAAATTTTCTGAGATCTCAACGTCCCCGCCACACGCATGAGCAGACTATATAAAGAAAGTAAAATCAATGTCCTGTTCGACTAGAAAAATATATATTGCCATTTCATAATAACGAGTGTGTGTTCGTACTGTTAAGTTGAAAAAATGTTAATAAAAGAGAAAATGTTGCAGAGATAACGGCGCTTCAAGTGTTCAGGTGTCAGAATATTAATTTCCACCCCGAGGATAATCTGATAAGTTAAAAAGGGAAGTATACTCACGGAAAATTTCGTTCTGTAATTGCATTCATGGCACCAGAAGATTGATGCCAACCCCCCAAAAAAGTCATTATAAGAGTCTGTCCGTGTGTGTATGCTGTGAGTTAATATTAATGGTAGAGTTGGAGTTATGTGGTCAGAGGCGCGTGGCCTCACTGCTCATCTCCGTCTCCTTGACCTTTGAATCTGTGGCTGGCGAGAATTTCTTACCCAACACTACTAAGTGACACCTGGGTTATCACGGTTCATCCTCCCGGGTTTCCCCAGGTGCCCATTCATCGACCAGCTCGAGAGGGAGGGTAAACAGCTGGGTGAACTTGGCGACAACTTGCCTGGGTTGGGATCCCGTGTACGTGGATTCGTGGCAGAGCAGATTCCATGCTGCCAAGCTTAAATAATATTCAATGTCATTGAATATTAATAAGTTAATTATAAACTTCTAGGCTAAAAAGGATGTTTTTCATCACTGTGGATTATGAATAGCAGCTTGATATCAAAATAAAGTTAGGTGCTTGCTGGAAAAACTGTTGTGATTTAAAGAGTAGATAAAAAGGGGAAATGTTTGGTGGTTGTTAACTTTCGTTGTGGTATGTATAAAGCTTTTCTTTATAATAAGTATGTGTCTTGCAAAGACTAGGTTGAATCTTTATGTTATATAAAAGAAGTGCCATGTTTGTCTGCTGATGTACATGTTTTAGTTACTTCTGCGGTGCAAAAAACCGTAGCGGATTATATGCTTGTTGGTAACACATCAGGAAGTAATATCGTAAAAAAGACTGCCCGTAAAAAATTGCCTCAAATAATTAGCTGGTTATATCGTTGACGGTTTTATATTGCAGGGAAGCAAAACCATAAAAAAAAACAATAAACTTTACAGATTACGAGTGGAAAGAAAATACCGGGAAAACAAAACACAATAGACTTCACAACGAGTTAAGAGTGGTCGTAAAGAACCGACGGAAACAATTAGTCGATAAAACACTCGCTGGCGGTGTGTGTGTGGCGCCGACACCGTGAAAACAAACAGACTTTACGCTTTTTGCACGATAAGAGCGGCCGTAACGTGCCGCCGGGAACATAAAGTGGTTGAGGGTTTGCCGGGGAAATAACTTCCAAGGGGAACAGCCGTAAAAAATACAGTACTTCAGCACACCAAACAACAAACAACCGGTAAATAGATACTAAATAAAGTAAAATATACAAAACAAATAAAAAATAAAAATTATAAAGACAAAACTCAATAGGCTAGATATAAAATTGCGCACCAAACAAACAAACAAACAAACAAACGGTAAATAAAGATACTAAATAAGGAGTAAATAAACATAGATTATAAATAAAAGTACAAAATTAAGATACAAAAGCGAATTAAGATACGAAACAAGAGAAAGTAGAACAAACATAATGTTTAGAGGGAACGTTTGACAACACCTTAGCCAAAAATTATCGATCAAATAACTGAAAAGACAAACCTATATAGTAAAGAAAACAAGCAAGCAAAAACAAACAGACGGAGAGTAAAGACAGTGTTTAAAGGGAACGCCTGACAACACCTACGTCAATTAATTATGAATTGATGTTGAAAAAAAGATAAGCATATATAATAAAAAAAACAAAGAAAAACAAACAAAAAAAGATAAAAACAAACAAATGACAAACATATATACAATAAAGAAAACATTTTAAGGAAAAAGAAAATTAAATGCAATACGATTTTACAAGGTTACAGGAGAGGTCGTAACGTAAGGTGATTTGCCTCTGCGTCTGGGGCACACACACGCACGCACACACACTCCCAAAACACAGACCAGAGAAAAAAGAAAAAGAAAGAAATAGAAAAAATAGAAGACAAAAAGAAAAATAATAATGTCCTCCGTGTTATCATAGTGGGTTTTTTTTAGTAGGCTTTTTTTTATTTTATGGGGATCTTTTCATTAGGCTTTTCTTTTTGTTTTCAGTGACTATTTTTAATATCAGTGGTGTTTTTTCAGTGGCTTTTTTGTTTTCAGTGGCTTTTTTTCATTTATTTCTGCCCCTGAGGTGCTTCCTTTACTATCATGGGAGGAACAAATACAAATAAACAACCAAAGTATGACAGGAATTGTAGAAATCAGGGCAGACAGCGGGTGGGGTGGGGGGAAGCGGGGAATGTTTTATTTTTCCTGTATGATTTTTAACAAGTAATGGGAGTAATTACGGCGCTAAGTGCTTCTCGGAAAAATGACTTCAGAAAAAAAACTATGACGAAAAAAATCCATATGAATAAAAGTTTGAAGTTGGTAAAAGTTCATGATAAAAGAACGTGTAAAGTGATGGATTTTTACTGTATAGAATAAAAAAGGAGAAAAAAATATATAATGCAACGTTTTGGAAGACTTTTCTACACTAAACAAACAAACGAACAAACTTATGAACCGTATGAAAAAAAGTTTGAAGTTCGCGAAGGTTTATGAAAAAAGAATAAAAAAATGCTCTTTTAAAATGTAGAATATAAAATAAAGAAGACGAAAAAGTATCATGGAACGGTTTGGAGGACCTCTCCACACCAAACAAATAAGCAAACCAATGAACCCATTAGAAACGTTTGAAGTTGGTGAAGGTTTATGAAAAGAAAGCAAAAAAGTGATGCGCTTTTAATATATAAATTTAAAAAAAAGATGAAAAAATATAGTGGAATCTCTTTAAGACCTACGAAGAAAAGGTTAAAGTTGGCGGAGGTTTATGGAAAAAACAACAATGGAATGCGGGTTTACTGTAGATAATAAAAAAGAAAATATATTATAAAATTTGAGAAGACTTCTGGACACCTAAACAAACAAACACAAAATAACAACGTTGAATAAAGATAATGTTTAAAAAAGACCGGTACCTTAGTAAATCAATAACTGACCTTGAAGAAAGAGAAGAAAAGAAAAAGAAAAGAAAGAAAAGAAAGAAGAAAGAACGTAAAAAGGAGAAAAAAGATAAAAATTAAAGACAATAGACAATCAATAACATAGAGCAAAACAGCATCTAAACGACGAGAGAGCAACAGTTCTGTGACTGTTTCTACAATAAAGAATAAACGTTGCGTCGTTATCATATCATAAAGAGAGCGTAAAGAAAATTGACGTAAAATGAAAAAAAAAAAGAATAGAAAAGAATGAAAAAAACATAAAGGAATATGAGAAAATGAAAAAAATAAACGGTGTGAAGAAAGATAGAAGAAAACGATATTAAGAAATAGCGAAACGTGGTGTAAAGAAAATTTCGATGTTAAGAAATAAAAAAAAAGGTAGATATGTGGTGTAAAAAATAATAAAGAAAAAGTGTAAAGAAAAGTGGTGCAAAAGGGAAAGAAAATAAAGAAAGGTTGTGTAAAGTGATGTACGAAAAAAGAAAAACATTTAAAGAGAAGTAAGATGAGAAACAAAGATAAAAGGGAGTGACGTAAACAGGCAGTGTAAATAAAAAAAAGGTGTATAGAGTAGTGGAAAGGATGATAAAGAAAGGAAAAAAAGAAACTGAGAAACGTATTGAAAGAAAAGATGATAAATAATTTTGTGTAAGTAAACAATACACCCAATGACTTAATATCTGCCAGGGGGAAAGGATCACTACGCCTCGCTTGCCACCACTGACAACTTTTTGACCTCTCTCACCGTGCCCGTCTGTGTCACAGGAGGAAAGAAGAGGGGGGGGGGAGGTAGCTGCATGTTGCGGGTATTTTTACATCTATTTTCCTGTGCCCGTGTTCTGCCTCCCTTGCCAAAGAAAAAAAAAGCAGTTTAAAGTATGATATGAAAAGAATGACAGTAATTAGACCGCTGAGTAACTGTTCTCAGTAATATTACACTGAAAAAAAAGGAAAATAATAAAGAAAAATATTGTACCGTTATTGAAGGACTTAAAATTGCAATATTTTAATGGAGCAGAGATAACTAATTAGGGGTTTTTAACCAACAAGAGCGGTAATCAAGAGGATACGGAAACAGCTCTTAGTATCAGCCTTCTAACAATAGATACATAAATAAAATAAGTAAACAAAGAAGATCAATAAATAAAATAAGTAAATAAAAGATAAATATAGATAAAACAGATCAGTAATTAAAGATGATAAATAAATAAAGAAGATACGTAAGTAGATACGATGAGTAATTAAAAGAAAAGTAAAAAAAATGATTAAATAAAAGATAAATAAATAAAGATAAGTAAATAAAAGATAAGTAAATAAAGATAATTACATAAAGGGAATAAATAGATAAGCAAATAAAGACGACAAGTAAATAAAGTAAGAGTATGAAGTAAATAAATTAAATAAATAAATAAAGTAAATAAAATTAATAACTGAAGATGCAGGGGCTTACTGGTACACCGACGCGCGAAAGGCTTGTTGTTTAAACGGGGGGCGGAGTAACCAGGCTGTTAATTAGGGTGTGTTGCGGACGAGGCCATAACGGCTCTCAGCAACACTTGCCTAATGAGAAGAAAGGAACGCACGAGAAACTAAATGTTCTCTCTGATGGATGAAAAAAATTATTGTAGAATTAATTAGACAGTTAAATAAGTGGCGTTGCAAAGGTCGTCACATCATCATCATCATCATCATCATCATCATAGGTATTATTAGATAGTTCACTGCAGGATAGAGTTGAGTAGTGTAGTAGTAATGATTGGTGATGATGATGACGATGATAGTGTTTATGTCTGCTCTGCGACGTCCCTTAGTTTTATCATTTAATGAATTACTTTCACCCGTTCAATCAATCTCAGCAGCTCTCACAATAATAAAACAAAATAGCATAACAGCTGCCAGAAACGAATTATACAAAAAAAAACACCGTTACTATAGGGCTTTTTTTCCTCTATTTTTATCATGTTGCTGTTTGAATTAAGTGACAATCAAGATTAGGAAACACTCACACGAACCTGTTTATTACGATAGCAAACATAAAAAGTGGTGCCCCGTTACGAAGGTGGATTAACAGTTTGTAGTTGAAAGGGAAGCAGAAGCAATTAGACAGTTCATTAAGTAACGCCGGAGAGGAGGAACACAAACTGCTCCAGTAAAAGGTTTCAAGTAAAAAAAATTAAACCAGACCGGAAAAAAAATACAATGGAAGAGAAAATAAAAAAAAGGAAAATAAAGGAGAAAGGAGCGAAAGGAGGAGGAGAAAGATGCAATGGAAAACGGTATCATAGAAAAAGAAAGGAAGGAGAAAGCAAGATAAATGCTTAAGAAACGGAGAGAAAACAGAAAACGAAACAAAATAATGAAAATAGATAACCAGACCAAAATAAAGAAAATAGAACGAAGAAATTGCAAAGAATTAAAAAGAAAACGAATTAAAGCCTGAATAAGAAACACATAAAATGTGAAAGAAAAATTAACAAAAAGACCAAGAAATACACACAAAAACACACGAAACAAAGCGAGACGGTGAAAATTTAGAAAACGGGAAAATGGTTACTGAAGACCTAATGTTGAGAAACAGTGTAAGAGTAATGAAGGACGAGACTACTTTATACGCTAATGAGAGAGAGAGAGAGAGAGAGAGAGAGAGAGAGAGAGAGAGAGAGAGAGAGAGAGAGAGAGAGAGAGAGAGAGAGAGAGAGAGAGAGAGAGAGAGAGAGAGAGAGAGTGTTAATTAGTCCTGCACAAAATACACAAAAAAAGTGACCTACGTAATCACAGGAAAAAAACTGACAAAAAATTTGAATGTACTTAAATAAAATGAAAACGAAGCAAAATAAAGGATACGTAAACACAAACAGGAAATAGCAAGTGACAATAGGGATGGCATCTCCAGACAACTGCTGCCATCTGTGATTGAGGTTGCTCCGGGTGATGACCGTATAATGCGTGTGAGGCTGAAGCACACACTGGGCTTCATGTCTCTTATTGCAGTGTACGCTCCTACCGAGATACGTGAAACTGAAGAGAAGGAGATGTTCTACGCCAAACTCGACTCCGTATTAGACAAGTGCCCTCCCCGGGACACAGTCATTGTCCTGGGCGACTTCGATGCTACTACTGGCACTGACAGGGTTGGCTACGAGCTATGTGTTGGTCCCCATGGTTCTGGTACCAGGAACATCAACAGCTCTCTCCTCCTGAATTTTGCAAAATCCAGAAGGTTGAGAATTGCGGGTTCCTGGTATCAGAGACCAGAGCTGCACCGCTGGACTTGGTATAGCGATGCCGGAGGGGTAGCTAAGGAGATTGATCACATCCTCGTAAGTACTCGTTGGAGGATCCTTCAGAACTGCAGGGTTTACCGGAGTGCTGAGTTCTTTACAACTGATCACAGGCTTGTCGTTGAAACACTCAAGCTTCATGTCAGTTCAAGAAAAATCTCGAGATGCAACAATACTGTGGTCCATCTCGAGAGGCTGAAGGGCCTGGCATGTGCTCAGGAGTATGCAGTGACAGTCTTAAATCAGTTCGATGTGCTCGGCACCCTGGAGGACCCTGTAGAACTGTGGGATACCTTCAAACGTGAGACTCTGCAAGCTGCCAAGGAGTGCATTGGAGAGCGCCCAAGATCTAGGAGTGGCTTTGCCTCGGTGGAGACGCTGGAGAATATTGAGGAGAATCGCGCTGCCAGACTTGGTGGGAATCGGGACCAATACAGGGCTCTGTCGCGTAGGACTAGAGCTCTCCTGAGGAGAGACAAGGAGAGGTATGTCAGGGGTCTCGCTGAGGAAGTCGAAGGCCAGTTAAATGCGAATGACCTCTGACCTGATTACCGAGCCCTGAAAAAGCTCCGCTCCAAGTCTCCCTCTCAGGTGAGCGCTATCCGAACAGCTAACAGCCGCCTCGTGTCGGACATGGATGGGTAGAGGGCTCGTTGGGCTGAGTACTTTGAGCAGCTGTACACGTAAGCAGCTTCCAGTTGCTGGGTTGCAGGTGATGGATGCTGATCCACCCATTGACGAAAGCCCACCCTCTCTGGTCGAGGTCAGAGAGGCTGTGGCAAAGTTGAGGGGTGGAAAGGCACCTGGCACCTGTAACATCAGTGTGGAGGTGCTCAGAGCTGGAGGTGAGGCCATGATCCGCGGGTTGCATGCGGTCTTGACTGCCGCATGGCAGTCCAGCACCATTCCTCTTGACTTATAGAGGCGGTTGGTCGTCCCTATCTGGAAAGGGAAAGGGGACCGACAGGACCGCAACAACTACCGTGGTATTACACTGCTCAGTGTGCCAGGCAAAATGCTTGCCCACCAATTGCTGATGTGAATTCGCAACCAGCTGCTGAAGCTGCAGAGACCTGAACAATCTGGGTTCACGCCTGATAAGTCAAAAACTGACCGTATCCTAGCGCTTCGCGTACTGGTGGAGCGCCGACGTGAGTTTAGACAAGGGATGTTTGCAGCCTATGTCGATCTCAAGAAGGCGTTTGATTCAGTGCATCGCGAGGCACTCAGGAATCTTCTGCGGCTCTGTGGAATTCGTGCGAGGACTATTGGTTTGCTGACTGCCCTGAATTCTGGAACGGAGAGTACTGTGAAGTGTGTGTGTGTGTGTGTGTGTGTGTGTGTGTGTGTGTGTGTGTGTGTGTGTGTGTGTGTGTGTGTGTGTGTGTAGGGGGGGGGGGGGGCAGAGTTGTGGGCCTGAGTCGTTGCAGGGCATCCATTGGAATTTGGCAATATCAGGGTCACTGACCTCTCGAGGCACTGCACAAGGATGCGAAGCGCTTGGGACTTTAGGTCTCCTGGGCCAAGACCAAGGTACAAGTGTTTGAAGGCTTACTGGATGAAACAGTACAGTCTGTTCATGCGTGTGGCGAGGAAGTTGAGATCTAAGAAAGTTTCACATATCTTGGTAGCGTAGTTGATAACAACGGTGAGTCTCGCCAGGAAGTCTTACGGCAGATTGGCCTGGCCAACAGTGTTATGAACTCGCTCAATACGAGTATATGGCGTTGTCGATACCTGTGCAGAAGGACAAAGATCCGGATCTCTAAGTCCCTTCTGCTCCCTGTTTTACTCTATGGTGTGAGACATGGACACTAAACGGGGATTGGAGAGGCGGACTGATGCCTTTGGTAATAAGTGTCTACGCAGAATCATGAGGTGTCGCTGGAATGACTTTGTGTCAAACCGGCGACTACTCCGTGAGGCTGATTTTACATATATTACCTGCATAGTCCATCAACGCTAACTCCGGCTATACGGGCACGTGGCACGTTACCCTGAAGCTGATCTTGCTAATCGGGTTGTCTCTGTAGGAGACAATCCTGAGTGGGAGGCCAAGGGAACGCCCACGGAGTCTGTGGGTTGAGCAAGTCGATAGATCCTGCCTGGACGTACTCGGGTAGGGAAGGGGGCCTACATGGAGACTCGCCCGGAGGGATCCCCGGGCTTGGCGTCGGAGAGTAGGCGAAGCGATGCATCCCACGGCGTATGCCCCCATCGACTGATTGATTGAATAGGGATGAAGGTTATAAACACACACACACACACACACACACACACACACACACACACACACACACAAAGTAAAGAAAGTTCTGGCGAATAAAACTCAAAATACGTAAAAATGATAAACAAAATATGCACATTCATAACAGGAAAATAGAAGTTGAAACGGTGACACAAGCAAAAACAAAATAACTTATAATGGAAAAACAATATTACACATCATACGAGACAAACGCAAAAACAAACTAGTAAAGAAGCAAACACAGAAACACAGACATGTAAACAACAACAACAACAAAAAACGAGACAAAGAAATAAATTCACATCCCAAGCAAAGATAAAAATGTTAGATACAAATTGTGATACCCATACAAACAAACAAGGAGAAACACTGTGAAATATGAAGCAATCGTGCTGCTGCTAATATTTCTGAGTAAGATTTTCTTCTAAGAAATACTTGATGATGCAGAGTTAATTAATCACAAGAAAAATGCAAGTGGCAAATCTTGACAAACGAGAGACACACGAAACAGACTGTGATGCTGGCAACATTTCCGTCCAGGTTTCACCAAGGCATGAGCGTTATGAATTGAGTAGTATTTATGAAAATGTTTTTGGCAGAGATTTAATGGTGCGTAATTATCTACAGGCAGGTAAAGAAGCAAGTGACAGATGGTTAATTACTCCAGGAGCGCGTCCCCAAACACCTTTCAGGCCCAAAAGAACAACATGTATAGAGCTGCAACGTCTCTGACAGTGTTTTTGTTTGTGTGTGCTGCGGCCCGGACTCGGAAACACTCAGGCGTTTTCTCTAACCGTTCAGGGCTCACACACACACATTTCGAAAGGCTTTGGTAGAGGTTGTGTTAATATTAACAAGGATAGTTTCATGAGCCAAGTGGTAATTTGGCAAGGCTTTTGAAGCCCAAGAAACCTGAGTGATCTCCTTTGTAGCCTTTTTAAATATTTGATGTGAGAGCCGCGGCCAGTGGGAGTACGGTCCTGAAACCATCATTGGTGTGCTTGAAGAAGAGACTCGAGCTAAGAGGTTCTAAAACGAAAAAAAAAGCAAAACAAGCCAAACATTCACACAGCATCCATTGAACTGACAAACCAACAATTGTAAACTTATTATAACTATGAAATGGGCAAAAAGGTAGGATAATAATGCTGACAAATAGGGATAAAAATAATGAATAGATAAACAAAATGAGAAGATACATATGAGAAAAGAACGGATTGATAAATGAAAATGAGAAAATAGGTAGATAAAACTTAAACTTAAAATACAATATACAAAACTGTTAAAGAAGGTTAGGAAATGAAACGGTAGGCAAGAAAAAACAGTAAACCTACGAAAAGAACCAATTAATAAACATATAAAAAGGGACAAAATGTTAATGGTTTATTAGATAAAACCACAAGCCCCACAACAACTTAGAGGAGACTAATGACGCACAAAGGCTAATCACCAGGCTGGGCCGCTTATGTTTTATTCAGGGGCTGGACGCGCTGTGCCTCTGTTCATTACACAGTGCAGGTCACACAGTACACACACACACACACACACACACACACACACACACACACACACACACACACACACAACACGGAGAGAGGTATCCCATAAAGTATTCACGGTATGTAAATTTTAGTTTAGCACACACGCTCGCACACGCCCACACCCACAGCCTCACAAAATGCATATGTACAGTTTTGTTGACAATAGTAGAGAGAGAGAGAGAGAGAGAGAGAGAGAGAGAGAGAGAGGGGGGGGGGGGCAAAGGCTGGCCCGATGAGTCATTGTGCAGAGAGAGTTCAGCGAAAAAGATTTGAACATAGAAAGTCTCCGAGCGAGAAATATTAAATATTCCATCTGCATGCCGCGGCGCAGTGGAGGAGGAGGAGGAGGAGGAGGAGAAATGCGAATAAGAGAAAGATAAAGAGGCGTAGAATGAGAAGGCGGTGAAGGGAAAATTATGTATCTAGAAGGCAAGGAAAAAAAAAAGAAGAGAAAAACGAAAGAAACAAAGAAAACAAGAGACAAAACTTAAGGTGACACAGATGGAAAATAAAATAAAACTGTAACATCAACTACAGTGGGATCTGATACATCACCATCACTACTAATGCCACTTCTACGTACAACCCATACCACCACTAAAACACCCTCATCATCACTAACATCACGACGGAATCACAACTATTTTCACCACCCAATAGAAACACAGAGGGGAAAAAGAAGAATACAAACAAGGAAAAAAAAAAATAATAATAATTCCTTATACAAACAAAATATAACCAAATTCAACATTACATTCCCAAACTAAAACGATAACTCTCGTCTCTTAAAAACGTTTGACATGTCACGAATTATATTTTCACAAGCCAACGCCACACAGGTAAAACTCAACACCCCTCCCCCCTCGCCCTCCACATCCTCCCCATCCTCACATTTACCTTGCTCTCTCTCTACCTGTCCAATTAGCGACTGCCCAACACCGCTCCGTCGCGGCTCACCTGTCCAGGGGCGGAGTGGAAAAATTTGGGCGGCTTATCCGATACCCTACGCCCCTGTCCACCCAACAGTGAATGGGTATCAGGTATTAGTCGGGGGTTGTGTCCCGTCTCCTGGGATCTGTTCCCTTCTCTTATAAGTCCTTTCCTCTCTGTCTCTCTCCGTCATATGACCACAGATGTTGCACCGACTAAACGAAACTTTTCAACTTTCACCTGCCCAGACGCACACACAGGTGGACACACGGCGGGATACATGGCAAGGAAAATGAAAGGAACAGAGAAAAGTGTGGAGTGGGAAAGATAGCCGCTGGACAAAGGACGGGAGATTGATAGATAGATGGATGGATAGACAGATAGAATTAGATAGATAGATACCAGTTCATAGTTATTGATATATTGATAAAGAAAAACAGACAAACATAGAGATACAGACAGACAGACAAACATATAGATACAGACAGACAGACAGATGCATACAGAGACAAACATAAAGAACACGACAGACAGGTTCAGACAGAGAAGCGGACCAACAGACAGAGACAGACGAATAGACGGAGAGACAAAACGAAAAGCTGAAGATGCAAGAAGAAGAAAGAGATTGATAAAGAAAAATGTCTAATTGGAAACATATGAGAGAGAGAGAGAGAGAGAGAGAGAGAGAGAGAGAGAGAGAGAGAGAGAGAGAGAGAGAGAGAGAGAGAGAGAGAGAGAGAGAGAGAGAGAGAGAGAGAGAGAGAGAGAGAGAGAGAGAATGCTAGAAGAAAATATATGGAAAAGAACTCGCCAGGAAATATATTGATTTTGGCAAGGAAATATTTCTGTCTCGGACGTGATCAATAATTAAAACGTTGAATAAATAAAGACTCGAATTTCAAGACGTTTTATTTTCGTTTTTTTTCTACCATTTTTTCTTTCCGTTTTCCTGTTGTGTTTCCATCTACGTTACGCGTTCTGAATTTTTCATGTTTTTTTTTCTTTTTGTTGTTGTTGTTGTTGATGTGTTTATCGCTCCTGTTCTCCTTCATGTTCTATTTCTTGTTCTTTCAATTGGTCTTACTGCTGTTATTGCTGTTGCTGTTGTTGTTGTTGTTGTTGTTGTTGATGGTGCTTGTTCCAGCTCCTATCTGTGACATATCTATCATTATTCACACTTCGTTTGACTATATATTGTTATTGTTTATGTTGTTGTTTGTGGTGCTGGTGGCGGTGATTTTGTTAGTTTTGTTCTTATCGATTTCATGCTTATATCCTTTCTCTTTCCTCGTTTTCTTCTATAAATTGCTCACTCTTCTCTCCTTTCCTTCTTTTTCCATTCATTCATTTATTCATTACTTTATCATTCCTGTCAAATGTAAAAAAAAAAGTAATAATAATAATGCGGAATAATCTGGTCCCAACACCTAGAAAGCAAACAATTTTTCCCATGAAGCGTTTTGTTTGTGGAAGAAAAGAAACTCATTATTAAGAGTCCTAAAGAGGAAAATAAATATGAAAATGTGACGTCATGTGTTGATATTAAAGAGAGAGAGAGAGAGAGAGAGAGAGAGAGAGAGAGAGAGAGAGAGAGAGAGAGAGAGAGAGAGACTGCTAAGAATTACTTGAGAAACGAAACATAGCCTATTCTATTAACTCTGAATTAGTATTGCATGAATCTCTCTCTCTCTCTCTCTCTCTCTCTCTACCAGCCCACACAAGGAGCTTTTGACGGTCAACAATCCAAAAACGAAGAAAAGAAAAAGAAAAAGTGTAAAAAGGGAAAGGAAAAAATTGTTGAGGCAGGAAATTGTTTGTGACTTTGTGGAAACTCTTCCTCGTTTAGAGCCTCACTTTCACTTTCCTTCCATTTTTTCCTGAGTTTTTTTGCCCTTTTTTCCTCACCTTTATCTTATTCATCTCTTCTGTTTTCTGAAATATTATCATCTCTCTCTCTCTCTCTCTCTCTCTCTCTCTCTCGATCTCTCTATATATATATATATATATATATATATATATATATATATATATATATATATATATATATATATATATATATATATATACTTTTTTTTATTTGCTTTCCTTCGTTTTCTCCCTCCTTAAATTTATTTTTCTTCACTTCATTATTAATTAGGCATTTTCTCATCATTTGTACTTCGTATTTTATATTCTATTTCCTTTAATTCCTTGGATCGTTCACTTTGTTTTCTTTCCTCTTTTCTATCTATTTTCATTTTTTTCTTTGTCTTCCTTACAGGTGTTTCCCTTCTTCCTTCTTTCCTTTTTCTCATCTTACATTCTCCATAATTTTCTTTTCATGCTGTTTCAATTATTGGTTATCATGTCATTTTGCTCTTCTTTGCTTCCTTTACTTCCTTTTATTTTCTTTTTTTCCTCCTCCTTTTCACCCTAGCTCGTACTTCACGATTTTCCTTTTATTTTATCCTCTCATACAAATATTTACTTCATTGTTATCCAACTACTTTTTCTTTCTCCTCTTTTTCTTCTCCAACTTTTTTCTTCTTCTTCTTCTTCTTTTTCTTCTTTTTCTTCTTCTTCTTCTTCTTCTTCTTCTTCTTCTTTTGCTTCTTCTTCTTCTTCCCCTCGCACAAATCTACTTCTCTGTCCATTCATCCCGTTTTGATCCTCAGCCATTCAGCTTCCTTCCTTCCTCCCATCTTTATCCCTTCCTGTCTTCTCTCACCACTTCTAAACGATTGAACAAAAAGACAGTTCTCTCTCTCTCTCTCTCTCTCTCTCTCTCTCTCTCTCTCTCTCTCTCTCTCTCTCTCTCTCTCTCTCTCTCTCTCTCTCTCACTCATTAATTGGGGACTCACAACATGGCTTCCGAAACAAAAGATCCTGCCTATCAAATCTATTAACCTTTTATAACGACCTCTTCACTGTTTATGACGTAACCAAATCACTGGACGTAGTCTATCTTGATTTCCAGAAAGCGTTTGATAAAGTCCCGCATCATAAATTACTTTACAAATTAAAGCATATAGGTATTGACGGTCAGGTAAACCAATGGATCGCGAATTGGTTGAGCAACAGACAACAAAGAGTAGTGATTGACGGATTTAACTCAGAGTGGGCGCCGGTCACTAGTGGCGTCCCTCAGGGCTCGGTTCTTGGCCCAGTGTTCTTCATTATTTACATCAACGACGTGGATGTTGGACTCAATAACCGCATTAGTAAATTTGCAGACGACACAAAGATTGGTAACTCGGTTCTCACTGACGAAGACAGGCAAAGCCTCCAAGAGGATTTGCACAAAATTTCAGCTTGGTCGGATAGATGGGAGATGCCCTTTAACGTAGACAAGTGCCAGGTCCTTCAAGTTGGAACGAGGAATAAGAAGTTTGATTACGAAATGCGCGGCGTTAAACTCAAAAGCGTTCAATGCGTCAAGGACTTGGGGGTCAAAATCGCGTCAAACCTCAAATTCTCACAGCAATGCATCGATGCAGCAAATAAAGCGAACAGAATGTTGGGCTTCATTAAAAGAAACTTTTTATTCAAGAATAAAGATGTAATACTCCCGCTCTACAACAGTTTAGTCAGACCCCACTTGGAATATGCGGTACAGTTTTGGTCTCCCCACCATGCAAAGGATATTGCTAAATTAGAAGGTGTTCAGCGTCGGGCAACGAAAATGATCCCTTCCTTGCGCAACAAATCCTACGAAGAAAGGCTTTCTACCCTTAACATGTTCTCTCTTGAGAAACGTCGCCTCCGAGGAAAACTGATCGAATGTTTTAAAATACTTAATGGTTTCACGAATGTAGACAGATCAACATTGTTTATGATCGATGACACTTTGCGCACGAGGAACAATGGCGTAAAACTCAGATGTAGACAAGTAAATTCAGACTGCACCAAATTTTTCTTCACCAACGTTGTAGTGCGAGAATGGAATAAGCTCCCATCATCAGTGGTCCAGTGTAACACGATTGACTCCTTCAAAAATAAGCTCGACCGTCACTTCCTTCAACTTAATATCAACTAGAGTAGAAATGCAACGTTTTGGAGTCTTCTGATTAATATAAAATCACTTAGGTTTAAGGACAGACCACCAAGTCTGGACCATGGGGTCTGTGTGGTCTGATTTTCTATGTAAATCTATGTAAATCTCTCTCTCTCTCTCTCTCTCTCTCTCTCTCTCTCTCTCTCTCTCTCTCTCTCTCTCTCTCATCACGAAAGCTATACAAAAAGAAACAATCTTAACACTACGTATATGACCTTACTAAATTATCCAGTTATTTAATTAAATTCATTCAAAGGTAATAAATAGCTGACATATGAGAGGAAGCGAAAGGTGTTGAAAGTGTGTGGCAAGGTGCGGGGCGGGGCTGACCCCGCAGCCGCCACTACCCCACCCGTGGAAATACTATATCACTATCAATTTTCTCATATTTATTTTCACTCTTCCTTTACCCTTTCTTCTTTTCCTTCCACTACCACCACCACTAACTCTGTCTGTCTCTCCCCCTAATGATGATGATGATGGTGATGATGATGATGATGATGAGTAACATCAGTGAGGCTGCCCGGAACAAGCACTTTTTAATCAACAACTCACCTCCGCTTCCACGGCCTGTGTAAACACTACCTCATACACACATGCAAAGGACTAGCAAATTAATACACACACACACACACACACACACACACACACACACACACGTCAGTCAGCTGCCGACCTGTGTTGACGGGAGACGGAGCTCCGGAAGATTTTTGTTTTTTAGCTTTTAGCTTTATAGCTTTTTCACCTTTTTACCTATTTTACCCTGCTGGCGCTGGGAGGACGGAGCCCCGAGGGATATTAACTTTTTTTATATTTTTTTTACTTTTTGACTTTTAACGTTTTAGCTTTTAAACGTTTTGCCTATTTTACCTATAATCTGTGACATACGGGGGAGGGCATTACTGGCGCTGTTCCCGGAAAGAGGTTGGGAGGAGGGGAGGAGGAGAAAGTGCTGTATTAATAGATTGTGGAAGAGAAAATGGAGAACCGTACCGAGAACGAGATTGGGCTGTTAACGCCACCATCACGTAAACAAGAATTAGTGGCTGATTTTTCGGGATTCGAGGAAAAGAACAGTGAGTTACAAAATAGATTATTGCAGAGAAGAGTGAAAGGGTTGGAGAGTGATTTTGAAGTGGTAATGAAGATGGTGAGTGAGTTGAGAAGGGAGAGAGAGGAGGACAAGAGAAAGATAAGTGTTGAAGAAGCGAGGGTGGTGGAGCTCGGGGATCAGCTGATAAAGTGCTCGGAGGGGGTGAAGGTAAGCGTTGATTCATTGGAAAAGTTAAAGAGCGGAATAAGTGGGAGGAGAAGCGAAATGATGAAAAAGGGGAAGTGGAGCAAAGAGTTAAGAATTTGGAACAGAAAGATGACACTGGTGGAGGGATGATGCAAAGTGGGAGTGTACAGAGCTTTAAGGAGATTGTGGAGGAGCAGTTGGAGGAGAGGATGGCTGAGAAGGTGGTGAAGGTAATCAAAGAAAATGAGGCACTGGTAAGAGGCACGGTTGAGAAAAAGAAGAGTGCCATTGTGTTCGGTGTCAAGGAGGAGAAGACCCCATGCAAATGTGCGAGGGAAAACAACTTGAAAGATGTAGTGAATAAAATCGTGCAGAGGGTACAAGAAAAGGGAAGAGACCTGGTGTAAGAAATAGATGACTGTCATAGGATTGGAAAATACAATGGCGAAAGAGATAGATCAATTAGGATACGATTTAAGGCGCAGAGCGAAGCAGAAGAGGCCCTGGCAGGAGCTTGGAAGCTAGAGGGAGAAGAAGACATCAAAATGATGTGGCTGAGAAAAGATCTGAATGAACAAGAGAGAGACAAGTTGAATGAGCTTAGAGGTGAGGTTCGTGATTTAAATGAGAAGAGATCGGAAGAGGAGAAAAAGGAGTTTTTTTGGAGGGTAATGGATATGAAAGTGAGGAAGTGGTTCATGGTGAAGAGAGATAGGAGAGAAAAAAATCTAACAGAAAAGGAGAAAGGATGGAAAGTGTCATATACGAATATCAATGGAATAGTGTCATCGTGAATAGAGTTTAACGACTATTTGAGAGACAAAGAACCTGATATTGTGGGGCTGACGGAAACTAAGTTGTGTGACCCAATTGAGGTGGTGGGGATTGGAGAAGGTGCATACAACATATGGAGGAGAGACAGAAAGATAAAACAGGGAGGAGGTGTGATATTGATGGTAAGGAAAGGCATTAGGGTGGAGGTGACTGAGGGTGAAGGCTTGGCAGAGGAACTGAAAGTGAAAATTGTGGGTGCTGAAGGAAGAAGGAGGCAGTATGTAGTAGGGTATGTCCCACCAAGAACAAATGCATGGAAAGTCCGAGAATATGAACAAATGATACAAGACACGGTGAGTTGACTGGATGGAATGTTGAGAGAGTGTGAGAGAATAATTATAATGGGTGATTTTAATTGCAGGGAGGTAGAATGGGAGGATTGGCAGACGCAGGGAACAGAAGAGTCGTGGGGAGGAAGACTCCTGCAACCGGCAATGGAACATGTACTGACTCAATGGATTAAGGAACATACTAGATTCGGGAAAGAAGGCGAGGCATCAAGACTAGACCTGGTATTTAGCAAGGAGCCGGAAGTAATTGAAAATCTTAAAGTAGATTGTCCAATAGCAAAGAGCGAACATGCGGTTGTGGAATTTGAAGTAAAAGAAAAGAGAACGATTGACCGAAAAGAGGATCACAAAATTGGAAGAAGTAACTACTGTAAGGCAGACATTGTTAGCATGAGAACTTTTTTTGAAAATGGAGTGGGCTGTACAAAGTCAAGAGTACACAGGATAAGTGCGAAGAGTTCTTAAAACTATACAAGGAAGCCAGATATAGATATGTCCCTAAGATAACCAAAAAGGATGTTGGTAAAAAGGAGTGGGTTCACAAAAGATGTGAGGCAGCTAGAAATAGAAAGGAGGAAGCTTGAAAGGGATGGAGGAGACGAAGAAGAATCAACTCGTGGAACGATTTCAAACAAGCAAGGAATGAATATACAAAGATTAGAAGAGAAGAAAAACGAAAATATGAAAAAAGATATAATCGACAAGTACAAAGACCAACCCAAACTATTCTATAGACATGTGAATGGCAAATTAAAGAATAAAGAAACAACCGATAAACTGAAAACGGATGGAACTACATATGAGGACCCATCAGAGATGGCAGAAGTGATGAACAACAGCTTCCATAGAGTTTTCACAAATGAAGATGAATTTGTACAACCACCGGGCCAGGCAAGAGGAAGTGTTATGCAGGAGATACACTTAACGGTGCAGGAGGTCAAGGAAAGCTTGAACAAGTTGGATGTAAGAAAGGCGACGGGGCCGGATGGAGTATCAGGGTGGATCTTGGAAGAATGTAGTGAGCAACTTGCAGAGAAATTGCACTCCATAATGAGCGCCTCCCTGAGTGAAGGAAGGGTACCACAAGATTGGAGGAGAGCAAACATAGTACCAATTTTTAAAAGAGGAAAGAGAGAGGACCCATGAAATTACAGACCGGTATCACTCACCAGTGTAGTTGCGAAGATATGCGAAAAGCTGGTTAAAAACAGGTGGTCGGATTTCTTAGAAAGTGAGAAAATTATCTCGGATTGCCAGTTTGGATTCAGGAGAGGGAGATCTTGTGTCACCAACTTGTTGTGTTATTACTCATGGGTGACAGATTTAATACAAGAGAGAGAAGGCTATGGGGATGGAGTGTACCTGGATTTGAGAAAGGCATTCGACAAAGTACCGCACAGAAGACTAATTTGGAAAATTAAAAATAGGGGTGGAATGGGTGATGGACTGATTAAAAGGCTGGAGGACTTCCTAGCTGCCCTGTGATGAGTGGGGACCCACAAGGTTCGGTATTGGCGCAAATAATGTTTGCTGTTTATATAAATGATATGGTGGACGGAGTGAGCAGCTATGTGAGTTTGTTTGCAGATGATGCAAATATATTGAGACGAGTGAATGATGTGAAGGACTGTGAGGCATTGCAGAAGGACCTAGATAAAATATGGGAGTGAAGTGGTACATGGAAGATGGATTTCAACCTTGGGAAATGTTAAAAAAATAGTTATTAGAAATGGTAGATGTGAATATGATTATAAGATGGGAAGTGATATAATATGCAGAGGAGTGGAAGAAAAAGATTTGGGAGTGACTGTCTCAGAGAACATGTTACCGGACAAACACATCAACAGGATAACGGGGCAAACTATGAATTTGCTGAGGAACATAAGGACGGCATTTGTGTATTTGGACGAGGAGATTCTGAAGAAAATAATAGTTACAGTGATAAGGCCAAGGTTAGAGTATGCAGCAGTAGTCTGGTCTCCTCACGAAAGGAAGAACATAAAAAAGATAGAAGGAGTGCAGGGAGTGGCAACTAAGATGGTACCGGAACTTAGAGATCGGACTTATGAGGAGAGACTCAGTCGCATGGGGCTCACAACCCTGGAGAAAAGAAGAGAAAGAGGAGACCTGATAGCGGTGTACAGGGTGGCGAGCGGAGTGGAGCATTTGGACAGGGAGGACCTGTGTGTGTGGAACGAGAGAGAAACGAGAGGACAAGGACAGAAGTTGAGGGCGACCACGTGTAGGCGAGATGTGAAAAAGTTTAGCTTCCCAAACAGAATCATTGAGCTATGGAATAGGCTGGAGGAGGAGGTGGTTTGTGCAAGAAACATTCATGATTTTAAGGAAAAGTTGGACAAGAGCTAGCGGATATGGAGACGGGACAGCGCGAGCGTATCTCTTTTCCCGTAAGTCACAACTAGGTAAATACTACTAGGTAAATACACACACACACACACTCACACACACAGAGAGAGAGAGAGAGAGAGAGAGAGAGAGAGAGAGAGAGAGAGAGAGAGAGAGAGAGAGAGAGAGAGAGAGAGAGAGAGAGAGAGAGAGAGAGAGAGAGAGAGAGAGAGAGAGAGAGAGAGAGAGAGAGAGAGAGAGAGAGAGAGAGAGAGAGAGAGAGAGAGAGAGAGAGAGAGAGAGAGAGAGAGAGAGATTATATGTCTTTTCTTTTTATTCCAGGTAAGAGAACGTCAATAATAATAACAATAATAATTATTATTATTATTATTATTATTATTATTATTATTATTATTATTATTATTATTATTATTATTATTATTATTATTATTATTATTATTATTATTATCATTACTATTACAGTTATTGCTATTACTATTATTATTATTATTATTATTATTATTATTATTATTATTATTATTATTATTATTATTATTATTATTATTATTATTATTATTATTATTATTATTATTATTATTATTATTATTATCATCATTATCATCATTATTATCATTGCTATCATCATCATTATTATTATAGTTACTATTATCATTATCAATATCATTATTAATATTATTATTATTATTATTATTATTATTATTATTATTATTATTATTATTATTATTATTATTATTATTATTATTATTATTATTATTATTATTATTATTATTATTATTATTATTATTATCATTATTACATCTTCCCAGGATCTTCTCGGTGAGGTTTGTTTCTGCATTTCTTTATAAACAACCTCATGCGAAAGAGAAAAAAATTCTACTGAATTTCATTTGTTTCTTCAACCTTTATTGACCTTGAACGGCCTCATTTACTGAAAATAATGTCCAATATGCAGTAAACTTGGCAGTAATGTTTAGTGTTGGTCAGGAAAGTATTATAGAGTCAATGGTTGCGATTTAATTAAAAAAAATATACTAAACTATATGAATAATATCTTAGGGCAGCCATAGGGGAAAAAAGATTGTCTTTAGAAGAAGACCTTGATTGCTTCTTCTAGGACTTAGAGAAAGCAATCAAAGTCTTCTCTTGGTAGCCTATTGGTGTCTTGGGAACTGGAAATGGTTGGGATTATTATTTTTATTATCATCTTCTTCTTCTTCTTCTTCTTCTTCTTCTTCTTCTTCTTCTAATCATTGGTCGTATTAGTACTAGCAGTAGTAGTACTAGTAGTTGTAGTAGTAGTAGTAGTAGTAATAGTAGTTGTAGTAGTAGTAGTAGTAGTAGTAGTAGTAGTAGTAGTGAAACAGGTGGCTTATGCGGATGACCTCTCAGGTGCTGGTAAAATCTCAGACTTAAAAGGGTGGTGGGACACTGTGAACACCGCCGGCCCTGAGATAGGATACATCCCTAACGCCACCAAGTCTGTCCTTATTGTCAAACCTGAACATTATGACCATGCCGCAGAAACTTTTAGAGGAAGTGGCGTCATTGTGACAAAAGACGGACAACGACACTTAGGTGCAGTGATCGGGACAGAGGTATATAAGAAGGAGTAAGTAGGAGATAAAGTAGCTGAATGGGTGAAGGAAATAGAAGCTTTGTCTGCCAATGCCAAGACTGAGCCACACGCTGCCTATTCAGCGTACACCCACGGCATCCAACAACGGTGGACGTTCCTGATGCGCACCATCGATGGCATCAGTCCACTCCTCCGGCCACTGGAAAATGCCGTCAAGAATGTATTCTTGCCGGCGCTGGCGAAATCTCATGCTTTGGGGGAGGAGGAGAGGGATATCCTAGCACTTCCTCCAAGATTGGGTGGAATGGGGATCACCAACCCTGAGAAGCTGGCTGATAAGTAGAACCAAAACTCCATCAGCCTAACCAGGTCACTCATCAACAGGATCATCGCTCAGGAGGCAGAGGGCGAGATAGACCAAACAGAAATAAGAGAAATTAAAAGAAAAATCTCAGAAGAAAGGCAACAGGCCTAAAAAGACGAGCTGGACCGTCTTACACACCACCTATCCAGAAATGGGTAGAAAAATACACACAGCGCAGGAGGCAGGCGCCTCTAACTGACTAACGTCATTACCAATCAGAGCAAAGGGCTTCAGCCTCAAGAAACAAGAATTTGTCGACGCCATTGCTCTGAGATATGGCTGGCCGATTGAGGGACTGCCTGACCTCTGTGCATGTGGATCATCAAATGATGTCACCCACACCATGACATGTAAAAAGGGAGGCTTCGTCTGTATTCGACACGATGAATTCTGACAGCCAGCATGCTCGGGGAGGGATGCCAAGACGTCACTACAGAGCCGGCACTGCTTCCCTTGGACGGCGAACACCTTTGGTACAGGACGGCCAATACCTCACAGGAGGCACGGGTTGATGTAAGTGCCCGCGGATTCTGGGTGCGCGGACAGCGGGCGTTCATGGACATCCGCATATTCGATTCGATGGCTGCCTGTCACCATGAGCTGCCCCTTGAAGCCGCCCACCACAGGAATGAGCAGGAGATGACAGGGGCATACGGTGAAAGAATCCAACATGTGGATCAGGGCAGCTTCACCCCCCTCGTCTTCACCACATCCGGCGGGATGGGTCCCATGGCCCAATGCTTCTACGCACGCCTCGCGGAACTAATCTCAGAAAAGAAGCATCAGCCAAGGAGCCATGTTGTCGCCTGGATGAGGTGTCGCCTCTCGTTCTCCCTGCTCAGGTCGGCCATCCTATGTCTCAGGGGCACCAAACACTCTGGCTCGAAAGCCACCAACATCTCCAATATGGACTATGAGGCCACAGTGGTGGAGAGTGACATTAGGGTGGGTCGGGAGTGACTTGAGTAGGGAAGGACGTAATAGATGATAGGTGATTTAGTGCTAGGTAGTATTAGTGATATGGTTGGATGCCACAGTCATTAGCGAACAGAGTTGGGGCTAATGACCTCCAAGCTATGGAGCCCTCCATGATTATGTGTCGGGAAAATAAACATGGGTGGAGGTATCATTTATGTAACAGTAGTAGTGGTAGTAGTGGTAGTAGTAGTAGTAGTAGTAGTAGTAGGAATAGTAGTAGTAGTAGTAGTAGTAGTAGTAGTAGTAGTAAGAATGGTGGTAGCAGTAGTAGTGGTAGTAGAGGTACCGTAGTAGTAGTGATAGTAGTAAAAACAATAAAGCTGTTGGAATCAATGGTCAGGGTAAGCGAAGGGGAAACAAAAGTTTAAGAAAAAAATGGAGGGAGCTTTTTATTGATTGGGTAAGGAAGAGCGAGGTGATAAAAAAGGCGGTAAAACAATAGTGATAAAAGATAAACTGATTGAGACCAAAAGAAGTGTTGAAACGACAGAGAATGGTAAAAAGATCAATTTCTGATAATTATGTTTTTAGTCTTTGAGAAAATGTCAAATCCTCTTTTTTCTTTTCTTGGTGTATTATTTTTCGACTTTTTGGCAGGAGAGAGAGAGAGAGAGAGAGAGAGAGAGAGAGAGAGAGAGAGAGAGAGAGAGAGAGAGAGAGAGAGAGAGAGAGAGAGAGAGAGAGAGAGAGAGAGAGAGAGAGAGAGAGAGAGAGAGATAGAGAGAGAGAGAGAGAGAGAGAGAGAGAGAGAGAGAGAGAGAGAGAGAGAGAGAGAGAGAGAGAGAGAGAGAGAGAGAGAGAGAGAGAGAGAGAGAGAGAGAGAGAGAGAGAGAGAGAGAATGAAAGAATTACTCTCTCTCTCTCTCTCTCTCTCTCTCCTCACTGATGCAGCTCATCCTTAAAGTCCATGAGAGGCAAGGGAAAAATGGAGATGCAAGATAATGAGACAAAAATAATTAAAATCTGAATATGAAAAGGTTTAAAAAAATGGAATCGACGAAGAGTTAGAAGAGAAAATTGGAAAAAAAACTAAATGCTGGAGAACAAAGAGGGAAGTTATTAAGAAAAAGAAAGAGCACAAAACAGCATCGAGGAAAAAGAGTCTGACGTGGAAACTGAAAAGCAGAGACAATCGGGGATGAAAAAAATCGGAAAAAGTAAATGCTGAAAAATATAATGATAGATGAAAGACTAAAAACCACACACTGAAAAATTAACGAGAAACGAAAACAAAACCGCATTGAGGAAAAACTTGGACGTAAAAATGACGAGTTAAAAGAGATAATTGAAAAAAAAGCTAAATGCTGTGGAATAAGAAACAGTATAATACTACCCCCAAAAATAGACAATCGGAAAATTCAAACAGACTGTAAAGACCATCGAGGTAGCAAAGTTAAAACCAAAGATTTGAAAACAGAATATTAAGTGCTTGACTAAAAAAACGAAATAAATAAAACCGACGAAGCCCGACAGATAACAATGAAACAAACAACAGGGCGTGAAGATTCGAACTCTAAGCCAGGATTACTGATAAAAACAGCAAGCTACACACACACACACACACACACACACACACACACACACACACACACACACACACCTATATACTTACTACTCTCCAAATTTCCGCATGTATTGGAGGAGGAGGAGGAGGAGGAGGAGGAAGATTAATAGGTGGAAGACGAGGATAACAGGAGGACAAGGATGATGAATAAGTGGAGCTAAATAGAGAATGAGAAAGAAGAGGCGGAGGAGGATGTTAGTAACTTTTCAGTGTTACTTTTAATGTGGAGAGTGTTAAGTGTTATCGTTTAAGGCGAGAACTGTTATCTCACTCGTCACAGGGCTGGTGTTACCGTGACCTGCTTCACAAGTTGATTGTAGTAGGTGAGATAACACAAGAGCCTCTTAGTTAAGTGATGTGTGGCCGAGCGGTAGCCGTTATAAGTTCACTTTAGTTCACTTTAGTTCTCTCTCTCACATGGTTATTAAAAGGTGTGAATGTATTTTAACTATATTAACAGTTTTACACAAAAGTTTACAGTTTACGTGAGCGAGTCGCACCAAAGGAGAGCCAGCCACACCAATGTGCCCGGGGCGGCTGAACACCGCTTGCCCGCCCGCTACCCGCTGTCTTCTCTCCCCGTCTTCACGTTGCTCGCCCTTTTTACTCCATCTTGATTCGTCCCGGAAGGGTGTGGCTGCTGATGAAAGTCATCATTTGCTGATCCTTGCTGATCTTGCGTCAGCTCATCACCGCTTCTCACGGCCAAAAGCACGACGTGTTGTTACACATCATGTTGTGCGACACCGACCGGGTGTCGCAACGCATACAGTCATGCATGCATATACACATGACGATATATATATATATATATATATATATATATATATATATATATATATATATATATATATATATATATATATATATTACATCGCTCGATCCCCTGAAAGTCGCGACTCCGCGACTCACCCGACCTTAAAAGTAGTGTACCTACCCATGATGTTACATTCGCGCAATGTGTACTAGCTAAGCGTGGTCTTATTTCAGTTGCTTTAAAGATTATCACACAAGTCAAAGCCCGCCTAACGATACAACATAGTGAAATGCCAATGATAATAATCATGGAAGTAACAAGAAATGAGTAATGTACATACAGGTCGAGGTAAACAGGACTAGAGTCATGGACGTGGAAGTTGAGTACTATTCCGAGAAATCAAAATAATATCTCGAAAAATTATTTACATGATACATCCTAGAAAAATTTATTTGACTAAACTGTCATTGGGATACATGGTAATGGAGCTATTTGGAATAGTAAAAAGAAAAAGGAACAATCTTTGAAGAAGATCTGCTACACACTGAACCTTCGAGTCACACCTTGACACAAAACTGTCGCAGAGAAACACTCATTCGTTGCGTGACAATTAATTGCCAGTGTCGTTACCCTTGGCACGCCTTCGAGACGGGCGGGGTATACAACAATAGATAAGGTTGTGTGAAAAGAGGTAATGTTACCCGTAGAGTCTCCTAATAGTTACAATGTGATAACAAGGACAAGTCTGGAGAACCTAAGAAGCATCGGCTGTCAGCACCACTGACTCCTGATACTCCGTTTTTTCAGGTCTACAGTACTATAAAAGAAAATCATGTCACCAAGTTGTGAAATCACTGTTGTAACAAATCTCACTGAAATATATAACTCCAGCATAATTGATTAAAGTAATTCCAGCATTAATGAACATCAAATTAAAAAGACAAATTTCCACCTATCCCTCGATCGTAACGAACGTGGATGACTGACGCCAAAAATAATTCCCGTAACGGGTAACAGTGGTATGTCAAGCAAAGGGTAAGTAAGACTTGTCTGCTTACTTCCAAAGCTTTCAGGTATTCACATGCTGGTTACAATAAAAGTTTGGGACAGCATCTCCTCAAGTTTAGTTAAGTCTGTCTTTGCAGAGAAAAATGTCTGTTTCAAGCAGAAGCACATGAGGCTCAAGGTTAAAAAGTACCTATCCGTATGTTAGTCTACAATCTCGGTTATTACGGCTCCAATTAAATTAAGAATACTGACTGCATTGCATCAACTCAGCAATAAAAGAAAATAGTGGGTTAGAGTGAGAGGTATTAATCAAGCACTCCCCTCTCCCATAAAAAAGATGCAGGCAAAAGCTCAGGAACCAAATATAAATTAATAAATGCGAGGATGCAGGTTATAGGCGTGTGGTGGAAAGATAGACAAAGCAGCGTCAGGCTGAACCTCAAGCCGGCGCTAATCTTTGGAGATGATCATTATGCACCATTCTTTGTAAAAAAAAAAAAAATTAGATCGTAAAGCTCAAATTTCCATCCTCCTATTTATCTGACTATTTCTGCATGCCTAAACCACGGGTAAAAGAACACACCAAGGATTTTTTTTATTACCGCTGGTGACACCCAAAAAGGTTTAGGTCAGAGGGTCGCAAAGACCCCCTCCCCGACGAACGTGTCGACGGCAAAAGAAGCTTCAAAATGGACCCAAAATTACTTTAAACCCCATAAAAGTTGGCTGACAAAATCGTGCAGGTTGTTAATGGGGCTGTAGTCAAGGGATACTGCACTCCTTCGAAGAGGAACTTTAAGGACAATCATGTACACAAGGAACTCTAGTAATAATCTAGCATTAGATACATAAATGTTTTTTCCATCTGTCCAGTTTCCTTGTTTTAAACTCGAGATCAAATAAGTAGACAGCCTATAGGCGTCCACTGGGCTGTTAAAAAGGCCACTCGTTTGCACAGTGTCCACAGCAAAATTTACACCCTTTACGAGGCTGCTGTGTTGCCCATCTTCCCCAAGGTAGGGGTAGGCGGTGGCTGAACAGATAGCAAGACGGCCCCGCGTTCAGGAGGACGCGAGTTCAATCCCCGACCGCTGCCACCAAGCTGGGATTTTTCAGCCGCCGCCGAGTGGCTTAAAACTACCCACATGCTGCCCAGAAGACCACCTATCAACCCGGACTCTAGATTCTACGATTAAAGATGAGCTCCGGGAGGGCAGCATGAGGCAGTGCAAGATGGCGCCACTATAAACACTCGCTTGCGCCAGAACGGGCTGGGCCGACCATCAGGACCCACCGGGAAGAAACCTTGGACCGACCATCAGGATCCACCGGGAAGAAGCCTACCGGCGCAATAGGCCAAGACGTAAAAAAAAATATAAAATAAATGTTTCAAGAAAAACTGACCGAAACGCATCATAATCCTTTCGTTCTGTGAACGCGCTCTTGTTTATGAGGGCCGTCGTTCCCGTTCCCGGGATTGACCTTCGAGCAGCTGAGATATATTTTATCTCCCGGATCTGACACGTATGAAATGTTCATGACAATCTCACTTTGAAACAATAAGTCCCTGGCCGAATAATCTGCCTCCCTTATTACCTGCGAAAGGCCTGACTGCTGTTGCTGTTAGTGGGTGATTAGGTGCAGAAGCCATTGTGGGATTAGTAAGGCAAGTAAATACCTCTTGGTTGCTCATGCAGCGTTGAAGGAGAAAGCACCCTTTGAAGACTGCTACACTCCTTACATGACAGTTACCGTTACCCTTGACGGCACTGTCATTTCTCTCTACCCACCCCTCATAGTCCTCGGTGAGAGCTTGTAGCTTCGGGTCAGGTTTCTCTGCCATTAAAAAGAGTTACTAGTAAAATGAGGAGTAAAATGGTAAAAGAAAAAAAAATATCGCTGCAAAAATAATTAATGTAATAATCGTTCACCGCTAAGTATGTGCTCACTCCTCCCTGATGCTTCTAAAATGCATAAAAAAAGAGGAAAAAGAATAATGAGTGAGACCTCGAATGACAAAACTTCTCCACTGTGCAATAAAAAAAATAAAAAAATGAATGACTATACATAAAATGCCTAACGATGTTACCCAAGAAAAATAAACATCCACACGCCAGAAAATTCAACAGCTGAAAAATCTAATAGATTAGATACGGCTCCACATGCCTAAACACGTGAACATAATAATAGTAATTCACCTGAAATCATGTTACAAGTGGTGTAATTACTGAAACCGTATCAATGTAGTGTCAGCTAAAATGTGTTAAAAACCTCGAAGACAGCAACCCGATACCCCGCTACTCAGCACCTTCGCATCCTTCGCCTCGCCGGTGGCTGGGGCAGGACTGCAGGGGTGGCAGGGTCTGCCGTCCGTCGTCTGGTACCGGTGGTGGGCAGAGTATCTACTCTCACCACAGTCATCCCCAAGGGCCCGAGTTGTCTGGCGAAGATAAGTGTGCACCTACGACAGGCTGGGTCGTAGGTACACGATGGGGTGTCTCCGAACGGTAAAAAGGTAACGAGACCCCCAGTGGAGAATATGGGCTGTGTGGAGTTGCGGGGCGGGGCGGGGTGTAGCTGGGTGCTGACTTGACGTTCACGGGGCAGGAAGGTCGCTCGCTGCGTCAGCAGTACGCTAGCTACATGCTTCACTGTCTCTGCCCTCACACACTGTCATTGAAGTTACGTATGAGAGAGAGATATAACAATTCGGAGTAGTTCGTAACCACTGCTGAAAGAAGAGGCGGATGAGGAGGAGGAGGAGGAAGATTAATAGGTGGAAGGCGAGGATAACAGGAACACAAGGATGATGAATGAGTTTAGCTAAATGGAGAATGAGGAAGAGGAAGAGGAGGAGAAGGAGTAGTAGTAGTAGTAGTAGTAGTAGTAGTAGTAGTAGTAGTAGTAGGAGTAGGAGGAGGAGGAGGCGGAGAAGGAAACATGGAAACATGGAAACATGGAAACGCAGGCAACAGAAAGCCTATTGGCTCATTACGAGGTTGCCCGCTTTGGTGATTTAATCTGCTCGACAGCCTGGGGCCTGGGGAGCAGATGAAAGCACCTCGACATTGAGGAGCAGATGAAAGCACCTCGATATTGAGGAGCAGATGAAAGCAACTCAATATTCAGTTTACTCCCGACGCAGCGAAGTGACGGTCGATTCTATATTTGAAGGAGTTGATAGTATTCGCATTTACTACTTCTGAAGGAAGATTGTTCCAGTGACGGATGACTCGGTTTGAAAAGAAACTCCTTCCGATGTCTGTGTTACATCGACTAGACTGAATGGGTAAACCGTTATTTCTAGTTCTTGAGTTGGTTTGCAATTCAAAGAAATTGGAGTAATCGACGTTATTGAATTTTTTCAGATACTTGAAGACTTGAATCATATCTCCTCGTAGGCGTCTTTTCTCCAATGTAAAGAGATTCAGTCGCTTGAGTCGTTCCTCGTACGGTTGAGCCCTTAAGGTTGGTATCATTTTCGTGGCGCGTCGTTGAATCCTTTCCAGTAAATCAATGTCCTTTCTGTAATTAGGAGACCAGAACTGTACTGCATACTCGAGGTGCGGTCTTACCATGGAATTATACAAGGATAGCATCACGTCTGGCGTTTTACACTCGAAGTTCCTCGCTATGAACCCGAGCATAGTGTTGGCTTTGTTGTATGCTTTTTTACAGTGATTCGCGTGTTTCAGGTCACTGCTGATAGTGACTCCAAGATCCTTTTCCTCCTGCATCGCTTGCAGAGGTCTCCCATTCATGATGTATGTGTGGTTACTATTTCTGGACCCAATGTGCATGACTTTGCATTTGTCAACATTAACGGACATTTGCCATTTTTCCGACCATTCGATTATGTGATTGAGGTCTTTCTGAATGATTTCGCAGTCGGTCTTTGTGAGGGCCTTTCCCCCCACCTTAGTGTCATCAGCTCGCTCGTGCGGTACCTTGTCGAAGGCTTTCTGAAAGTCCAGGTATATAACATCACAGGGGATGTGGGCATCCCAATTCTTATATATACCTTGGAAGAAGTCTAATAAATTCGTTAGGCAGGAGCGCTTGTTTCTGAAGCCATGCTGGGTGTCGGAGATTACATTATTGTCTTCTAGAAACTTAACAAGTTTGTCTTTAATAATCTTTTCGAGTATTTTTCCTGCCACTGATGTCAAACTTATGGGCCTGTAGTTTTATGCAACGCTTTTGTCTCCTTTTTTGAAAATTGGTGTTACGTTCGCCATCCTCCAGTCTTCCGGGACCTTTTTCAATTGAACAGACTGGTTGAATATGTTAGTGAGTGGCTGAAGTATTTGTTGTTTAAGCTCTTTTAATAACCGCGGGGACAAACCGTCAGGTCCTGTTGACTTGTTCGTGTCGAGTTTATTCAAATACTCTTTCACTTCTTGGTCGCATATTGAGTCAATTATCAGGGGCGTGATTCCCCTCGGCGGGTCAGGGTTCTCGGGCATGGTTTCGATGTTCTCGACTGTGAATACGGATGCGAAGTTACTGTTGAGGATTCTGGCCATCTGTTTACTGCCCTGAGTTGCAGCTCCAGTCTCGTCTGTCAGGGGACCAATATTGGATTTTACTTTCTTTTTCGATCTGATGTATGTGAAGAATTTTTTTGAGTTTGTCTTGATGTCACGCGCTATTTATTTTTCGTAGTTGCGTTTACTACTCCGAATAAGGGTGCGACAAGCTCTGAGGCTGTTGTGGTACTGAGTACGGGCTTCGGCCGTGTCATTCTCTTTCATTAGGTTATAATTCCTTTTTTTTTAAGTTTACCGCCCTTTTTATTTATCTGGTCATCCACGGTGGATCTACGGCACCATTTACTCGCCTGGGTTTCGTAGGCACTGTAGCCTTTTCTACTCCCAAAAGCTTATCTTTGAAGTTGTTCCACACGTTGTCGATTGTATTGTCGGTTAGGTGAAGTTGGTCCCAGGCTAGGTTGAAATTTGCTTTTTTGTAGTCTGGTATCACTGACGGATTGTCTACGAGTTTGTGACTTATGTTGACATTGAAACGGATTAAGTGGTGATCGCAACCGTTAATTTTTTCACCAACTTCACAGTCGCGAATGAGGTCGGGGTCGCTTACTAATACCACATCCAGCAGATTGTTTTCTCTTGTTGGTTGAGTTACAACTTGAGTGAGGAAGGAATCCTCCACCATTTCTATAAGCCTGTTACCCTCTTGATCTCCAGTCAATTGTCCCCAGTCAATGTTTGGGCAATTAAAGTCCCCAATTATTATTGCTTCTTTACTTTGTGTTAAAGAGTGAAGCTCTTCGTACAGGGCAGTGTCATCGGCTGCCTGTTGTTTTGGAGGCTTGTATACGGTCGCAAGTGTTAGTTTCTTATTATTCGCAGTTATTTCCACATAGACGGAGTCGTAACTATCTGCGTCCTGTTTGTCTATTTTTATGGCAGGGAGCGTACTTTTTACGTAGCAAATTACTCCTCCTCCTTTCTTGTGCATTCGATTTTTTTGGAAGCTTTCGTACCCGGGAAATGACAGTTCAGATACTAGATGTGCAGAGTTGGCCCAAGTCTCTGTGATGGCTACCACATCTGGTTTCTCAGTTGCAATATACGCCCTAATTTCGTCCTTTTTGGGTAATAGACTGCGTGCTTTTGTGTACAAAATGGAAATGTGACTACTGGTTTGGCCGCGTCGTGTTGAATGAGTTCGCTTGTCGGAGGCGTCGTTGGTTACACAGTTTCTTGCAAGCCGCATCGACGCTACGGTTCGGTTGATCAAGGGTTGCCTTTGCCTTGCCCTCGCCTCCAGTTTTTTGAATAGCTTTTCGAGAAGCTTTCAACTGCATCGTTCAGGAGCCTTCCTAGCCGCGCCGAACCAACCTCGGTCAAGTGGAGTCCGTCCTCCCAAAACAAATATGGGCGCTAGTTGAAGTGATGCCATGCGTTCGTGAACCCTACGCCTTCATCGTTACATAACTGCTTTAGAATAGTGTTGACGCCGTACGCTTTACTGTTGTTGTATCCGGCGAACGTATTGACTCTCGGTAGAATTCCAGAGACGATGATGTGAGGGGACTTTGTCTTGTATTTCCGAATGACTTGACGGTATTTTGCTAACAGGTCCTGAATTTGAGTTGACTGAAGGTCGTTGGTTCCCGCATGGATCAGATACACTGTGTCGTCCTTCGCATTTACTGAAACTGCATCGACAGCTGATTCAAAATCGTCCAGTTTGGCTCCGGGGATACAGAAACGCTGCCGTGTCAACGTATTCCGACCGCAAAACTTTGTAAGTTGGCCTCTCACCACACTGTCTCCAACTAAATTGACTCTAGTAGTTAGTTTGCCCATACCAGGAAACAGCGTCTGGTTCGTACAAGTGACAGCTGGTAGAATGGTCTGGTGATTTCTTCTGGAAGGGTGCGAGGTACAAGAGGGAGCGCGGGCGAAGGTGGGTTTGGAAGTGGTGGTGGTGATAGTGGTGGGTGGTTGGGGAAGGGTGGAGGGTGAGGTGTGGATGGAGGGAGATGTGGTATCAGAAGTGGAGGAGGAGGCTGAGGTTGATTTCGTGTTGGAGGTGGAAGTGGAGGATGGAGTGGTGATGAGGATAGGGGAGGAGTCAAGGGTGATGGAGGGAAAGGAAGGGAGAGCGGGAGAAAGGGGAGTGGTACTGTGGATGGAGGTGGATGGGGTAGGAAGGGAGGTGGATGGAGTAGAAGGAATGGTAAGGGTGGCGGCGGGTTCAGGCGTGGCAGAGGAGATCGTGTTGAAGGTGGAAGGGGAAGATGGAGTGGTGATGAGGATAGGGGAGGAGTCAAGGGTGTTGGAGGGAGAAGAGGGAGTGGGAGTGGATGAGGTAGCAAGGGAGGTGGATGGGGTAGAAGGAATGGTAGGGGTGGCGGCGGGTTCAGGCGTTGCAGTGGTGTGGGGTGGTTGAGGCGTGGCAGAGGAGATCGTGTTGGAGGTGGAAGGGGAAGATGGAGTGGTGATGAGGATAGGGGAGGAGTCAAGGGTGGTGGAGGGAGAAGAGGGAGTGGGAGTGGAAGGGGTAGCAAGGGAGGTGGATGGGGCGGAAGGAATAGTAAGGATGGAGGCGGGTTCAGGCGAGGCAGAGGAGGAGGAGGAGGTATGTAATTGGGTCAGAACGTCAGAATATGAGTTTGAGGAAGAGGAAGCTGGAGTAGGAAGGGCGGGGAAAGAAGTCACAACTTCCCATATCAGTACGTTTGAGCGTTTCAGCTCATCGTTTATCGAGCTCAGTGCCTGGATACGCGAGTCCAAGACAAAATATTTACATTTAGACTCGCTGAGTTGAAAGTGGATCGTGGCAAATTTCTGCGAACAATTACCGCAAGTGAAATATTTGGGCATGGTTACAATTCCTTTTTTTTTTTTCTGTAGCAAGAAACTTTAGTTAAGATATATTTGGAAACCGCGTGGGTGGCTTGCTGAATACCAGGAAGGAGTTCAACTGAACACCTGGAAGGAGTTAGGTAGGGATCGGGTCGAGTCCCGCGGGGGTAATTAGTTGGACGGTAGAGAGGCTTGTTTAGTTAAAGGAACACAAAGGAACACAAAGGAGGAGGAGGGGGGGGAAATAGTTAGAGGAGGAGGAAATGGTTAAAGGAGGAGGCGGAGGAGGATATATGGGTTTGGGCGGAGAAAGAGGAGTAGGGAAGGTGATTAAAATAGAAATACCTGTGTTGATTAGGATTATTTAAGGAGTGCCGGGTGGTTTCCTTCGTTAAGCCCTCGGTGGCTGTGGGATATGGGCGGGTGTGTGAACACCTGGGTCTTGGTGTGTGAACACCTGACTGTCTTGGTGAGGGAGTGCCGGTGAAAAAATTAGCCGACCTCACTAATCCCGGAAAATTTCAGACTTAACGGGCGGTACCGGGAGTAATTATACCCCTGGGAATAAATAGGGCGGGGTTCAGGAACGATTGGCAATGAACAAGAAAATACAGTGAGTTGTGATCTGACCGTTTACTATAGTAATAAAATGAATAAAATACTCGCTATAATAAGTGTGTAAATGTATCACTCGGGTTTATGTTTGAACAATGTGTGTGCTGTTGTTGAAATACTTTACTTTGTTACCCTGTGAGAGGTACGGGAAGCAGTAGAATTATGACACTTAGCGTTCCACAGCGGCGGTGATGTCTGCTAGGCAGTGAAGCGACGATGAAGTTACCGATAAGCGATGTACAACCTCTTCAGGTAATATCAACTACGGTTAAAGTCCTCGATGGCGTATAAAGATTGCACAACACACTTGGTGAACACTAACTCAAGGAATCACGGTTAACACTAAACCAAGGAATCACGGTGAGCACTGAATTACGAAATCGCGGTTAACACTGAATCACGGAATCACGGTTAACACCGAATCACGGAATCACGGTTAACACTGAATCACGGAATCGCGGTTAACACCGATTCACGGAATCACGGTTAACACTAAATCAAGGAATCACGGAATCGCGGTTAACACCGAATCACAGAATCGCGGTTAACACTGAATCACGGATTCGCGGTTAACACTAAATCAAGGAATCACGGTTAACACTGAATCACAGAATCGCGGTTAACACTGAATCACGGTCTCGCGGTTAACACTGAATCACGGAATCGCGGTTAACACTAAATCAAGGAATCATGGTTAACACTGAATCACGGAATCGCGGTTAACACTAAATCAAGGAATCACGGTTAACACTGAATCACGGAATCGCGGTTAACACTAAATCAAGGAATCACGGTTAACACTGAATCACGGAATCGCGGTTAACACTGAATCACGGAATCGCGGTTAACACTGAATCACGGAATCACGGTGAACACTCTAGCCGGAGCGAGCGGGGGTCGTGACCTTAGTCTAGGAGGGTCAGGAGGCGAGGGGCGAGGGAGAAGGAGGCGGAGAAGGAGGCAGAGAAGGAGGAGGAGGAGTAGGAGGAGGAGGCGGAGAAAGAGGCGGAGAAGGAGGCGGAAAAGGAGGAGGAGGAGGAGGAGGGATGAGGGGAGCATATGCAGGCCGAGTCAAGGATGTGTGGTGATGATTGTTAATGAGGGAAGAGGAAAAGGATCGATAAGGAATGGAGGAATATGGAAGGTGAGAGGATGGGAGGATGGGGATGACTATGATGAAGATTGAGAAGGGAAAGATAAAGAAGAGGAAGACTAACAAGACGAAGAAAAAAATGAATATGAAAATGAAGGGGAAGACAAATGTGAAAACGAAATAATTAAAAAAAAAACATCACCAGAAAGAAAAGGAGGAAGAACAACAGCAACAGCACCAGGAAAATAAAAAGACTGAGGACGAAGACAAAAATGAAGACAAAGAAAAACGAGAATGGGATGAACAAGAACGAAGAATAAGAAAAACAAGAAAAAGAATGAGAACAAGAAAAAAAAAGAACAAGATAAGGAACAAATGCAGGAAAAATGCAGAAAAATATATAGGAACATGACGACGACAAAGACGATGAAACAGAAGAAGATAAAGAAGAAAAAGAAGAATGAATATTAAGAAGAGCAAACCCCAGCTCCCGCATACCCGAGCAGCTTCCTCAGAGCACCTCCGCGGCTCGGGTCACTAACACAAAAAATGAATTAAGAAGTTGAAATTAGTGGAGAGCAGAGACGGACGAACATTTTATGCCTTCCCAAGCACTGGAGGAGACGGCATGTGTGTGTGTGTGTGTGTGTGTGTGTGTGTGTGTGTGTGTGTGTGTGTGTGTGTGTGTGTTATAATCTAGTGTATAATCTTATGTCCAATGTATTCTTCTTAATGTGTTTAATCTTGTGTGCGTGTGGATTATCTTTGTTGTTCTATCTAGTGTTCTATTTAATGTTCTGTTGTTGTTGTTTTTTTGAATGTACATGAGTTTTGTGTGTAAGTGTACTTCTGTGTATCCTCTTTTGGCACTCTTTGTGTAAACTTATATTTTTTTCACTTTTTTATTCTATTTGTATTATATTCCTTAATTAGACACACACATCACGATTTATTAAGACAGGAAATGAAGAGGAACGATATGGGGAAGGGGGATAATGTTAATGCAGCTCCTGGATAAGACATGGGAGCAATGAAAAAGAAAGCCAGTGATTACGTATTCAGTGCGCGGCATGAACACGCGGCGGTGGGTCACGAGAAAGACGCCAGACGGAAAAGTTTGAGAGATGAAAAGTTGTTAAGACATCAAATTAGCGTTGGAATTTTCTCTGAGGTATTACTTCAGAACGGTACAAAGTTTATAATTATCTATGCAAGCCCTCCTCTTATCCTCTTTGATCCTATAAAATTTAACTAAAGACCTGAGTGCCAGGGTTTCCAAATTTTCTATTGGGCAAAATCTGTTGTTATTATTATTATTATTATTATTATTATTATTATTATTATTATTATTATTATTATTATTATTATTATTATTATTATTATTATTATTATTATTATTATTATTATTATTATTATTATTATTATTATTATTATTAATACTATTACAATAATTAATATAATTATCATTATTGTTATCGTTATTGTTATTGTCATTATCATTATTATTATTTTTTTATTATTACTATTATTATTACCATTTTTTTACAGCAAAGGAGACAGCTCAAGGGCACAAAAAAAAAAGTCCGCTACTTGCTGCTCCCAAAAAGGTTACAGAGTGGCCAAAAGAGAGGTCAATTCCGGGAGGAGAGGTGTCCTGATACCCTCCTCTTGAAAGAGTTCAAGTCGTAGGCAGGAGGAAATACAGATGAAGGAAGAGTGTTCCAGAGTTCACCAGTGTAAGGGATGAAAGAACGAAAATGCAAATTAACTCTTGCATAAGGGGTTTGGCCAGTATAGGGATGAGCATAGGTAGCAAGTCATGTGCAGCGTGGCCGCAGGAAGAGAGGAGGCATACAGTTAGCATGTTCAGAGGAGCAGTCCGTATGAACATATCGATAGAAGATAGAAAGAGAGGCAACATGGCGGCAGAATTTAAGAGGTAAAAGACTTTCGGTATGAGGAGGAAAGCTGATGAGACGAAGAACCTTAGGCTGGTATTAAAAGACACTTTGCCTTCTCACATCAGCTATATCTAAAGGGCAAAGGGGGGATCAATCAGGTTCTAATGAGTCCTTTTTATGCTCAGGGTACAAAGGAAGGATGAAACTACCACCAGGGTCATAAAACTACCCCTGGAAATCCCCACAACTGCTACGAAAGCCTTGTCAAATATGTGTTCTTGGGCGGCGAAATGTCTCATAATACGACCCTTAGACTCCACTCTGTCAAGGAGAGCTGTGTGAGTGAGCGCCCCCACACATGAGATGCATACTCCATACGAGGTTGGACAAGGCCCCTGTAAATGGATAGCAACTGTGCGGGGGAATAGAACTGGAGAAGACGGTACAGAACGCCCAGCCTCGAGGAAGGTGATTTAGTAAGAGAAGAGATATGAAGTTTCCAGTTGAGATTTTGAGTTAAGGATAGACAGAGGATGTTTAGTGTTGAAGAAGGTGATAGCTGAGTGTTGTCAAAGAATTGGGGATCGTTGTTTGGAAGATGGTATCGAGTGGATTGGTGGAGAAACTGTGTTTTTTATGCGTTGAAGGACACCAGGTTCTTCTTGCCCCAATCGGAAATAATAGTAAGGTGTGAGGCTAAGCGTTCTGTTGCCTCCAGCCTAGAATCGTTTAGTTCCTGTTGGGTGGGTTTTCTACTAAATGAAGTTGAGTAATGCAGAGTAGAAGCATCGGTGTAAGAATGGAAAGGACAGTTCGTTTTGGAAAGAAGATCATCAATGAACAACAGAGAGTGAGAAATAGGACAGAACCCTGCGGGACACCACTGTTAATAGGTTAGAGGAAGAACAGTGACCGTCTACCACAGCAGAAATATAACGGTCAGAAAGGAAACTGGAGATAAAGATACAGAGAGAAGGATGGAAACCGTAGGCGGGTAGTTCGGAAAGCAAAGATTTGTGCCAGACCCTATCAAATGCTAAATTGTAGTCGTGAAATGCTCCTGTTCCACTAAGGTAAAGATTCGCATTTTGTGTAAGTAAAGTTGTTTCCGTTGCAAAATGACACTTTTTTTTTTCACTCTGTTTCTACTAACATTTAAAGCAAGTGGAAGTTATGAAATATAGGCGAGAAATACGTTCGTGTTTAACCACTAAGCAAAATAATCGTATTTTCTGCAAGTGAAGTTTATTTCTTCACATCATCAGAGCAGCTTTCTCTTTGTGTCCCCTGGCCTTCGTGGCACTGCGTATCCCCGGCTTCCTATCCTCTTTTCTCTCTTTCTCCCTCGGGTTTGTAAAAGTCTGAATCTTGCGCGGGGCTTTGTTTTACTAAATTATTCGGAATTAGAGCGACGCTGTATGTGTGTGTCTGTGTGTGTGTGTGTGTCCTTGTTGGTTTACCCTTCAAGAATTCTTCGTGACTCTGTAAATTATCTGGATCGTCGAATAATATCTTATTTATATTAAAGGTTAGTTTTAATGCTGCTTCTTTTTTTTGTTCTGCTTCGTCTGTTTTTTTTTTATCCCCTCATTAAAATAATTGACTCATTCTTCTTTACCTTTTTTTCGTTCGCTTGTTATACGTTTTTAAGTGTTATTTTTGAGGTGATTCGTGTTAAGTGTTAATTTAATGCGCAAACTGTTATCTCACTCGTTACGGGGTCGGTATTACCGTTGCCTGCGTCACAAGTTGCTTGAAGTGGTGAGATAACACAATAGACCTCTAAGTTAAGTGATGTGGATTATGTTTGGCCGGGCGGAGACGTAAAGTTCACTTTGTTCACTTAGTTCACTTCTTCTCTCTCTCTCTCTCTCTCTCTCTCTCTCTCTCTCTCTCTCTCTCTCTCTCTCTCTCTCTCTCTCTCTCTCTGGTATATTAAATGTGAAAATTTTTACTATATTTACAGGTTTATATAATAGTTACAAAATTTATGTGAGCGCTCGCACGAAGATAGGTAGCACACCCAGAGCGAACCTAGTGTCCCGTGCCCTCACCCGTCATCGTCTCCCCTGGTAGCTCGGGCGAATGGTATTTATGTGCGTTACTCCTTCCCCGGAAGTGTGGATCTTCCGGTGATGACTCTTGTTGATTCCACCGTCGGTTCAGCACAGTTCCCACGGCCATAAGCACACCATAAGCACCTACTTGGCTTTAAATATCCTGTGGTGACACTGAGCTTGTGTTTCGACACATACAGTCATACATTCATATATACATGATAAAATATATATATATATATATATATATATATATATATATATATATATATATATATATATATATATATATATATATATATATATATATATATATATATATATATATATATATATATATTACATCGCTCGGTTCCCTAGAAGTCGCGACCACGCGACTCACGCGACCTTTAAAAGTAGTGTACCTACCCATGTTACAATCGCGCAATGTGTATTAGCTAAGCGTGGTCTTGTTATAGTTGCTTTAAAGATTATTATACAAGTCAGAGCCTAGCGACACAACATAGGGACATGTCAATGATCATAAAAATAATCATGGAAGTAACTATCGGATCGACTCATAACTGGTGCACAATTGAGTGAAAAAACGAATATGCTTGACCGATGAGTTTCGTCTCCCGGAGGCACTTAATCCGCAGGTAGCAGGGGGGAAGGGACCTAGGCTCACTCAGCCCACGGCCAGGATGGAAGCTGCCCTGGCTGTCCAATAAAACTCTCTCGACCCACGCAGTGACAGATGGTCCACTTTTTTTATTTTTTTTATTTTTTTTACAACAAAGGAGGCAGCTCAAGGGCACACACACAAAAAAATCCCGCTAATCGCTGCTCCCACAAAAGAATCAGAAGAGGTGGCCAAAAGCAAGGTCAAATTCGGGAGGAGATTTCTTAATTTTATCAATTATACTGAATCTATGAATTTCACCCTAATTATGAAAAGAGATACACACAAAATGTATAAAATTATCTTATAAGCAGAGAGAGAGAGAGAGAGAGAGAGAGAGAGAGAGAGAGAGAGAGAGAGAGAGAGAGAGAGAGAGAGAGAGAGAGAGAGAGAGAGAGAGAGAGAGAGAGAGAGAGAGAACAACTACTAATAATGCTATCCTATGTCTCAGGGGCACCAGACACTCTGGCCCAAAAGCCACCAACATCTCCAATATGGACTATGAAGCCACAGTGGTGGAGAGTGACATAAGGGTGGGTCGGGAGTGACTTGAGTAGGGAAGGAAAGGGGGATCTAGACGTAATAGATGATAGGTGATTTAGTGTCAGGTAGTATTAGTGATATGGTTGGATGCCACAGTTATTAGCGAACAGAGTTGGGGCTAATGACCTCCAAGCTATGGAGCCCTCCATGATTATGCGTCGGGAAAATAAACATTGGTGGAGGTATCATTTATGTAGTAAAAAAAAAAAAAAAAAAGTAGTAGTAGTAGTAGTAGTAGTAGTGAATAATAAGAAAATTATCATGCCATTATTTCATCCATTCTATCTATTATGTCATGCTGTACCACACGTAGATTACTATAAAAAAAAGTAGTAGCGGTAGTAAACAGACACCCTTGACATAGACCGACAGGTCTTCTGGTGCCTGTTCTTCCTATGTAGGCATTTCTCACCTCCTCTTTCTTCCTTTTCCTCCATCCTTCCCCCTTTTCCTCCATCCTTCCCCCTTTTCCTCCATCCTTCCCCCTTTACCTCCTCCTACTCCCTTCCCTTTCCCTGGCTACCTGGTGATTAACGCTTCCTCTTCCTGCGGAGTGTCAAAATTCATCAGTGTTCTTTTTTTAGTTTCACTCACAAATTACACAGATACGAGTCGAGGTGATAGTACATACAGGTTGAGGCAAACTGGGCTAGAGTCATGGACGTGGAAGCTGAGTTCTATTCACGAAAAAAATAAAATAATAGTTCGAAAAAAAATGTGGTAACGAGGACAAGTCTGCAGAGCCTTAGAAGCATCGGCTGTCAGCACCACTGACTCCTGATACTCCGTTTTTCAGGTCAACAGTACTATAAAAGAAAATCCTGTCACCAAGTTGTGAAATCACCGTTGTAACAAATCTCACTGAAATATATAATTCCAGCACAATTGATTAAAGTAATTCCAGCATTTATAAACATCAAATAAAAAAGACAAATTTCCACCTATCCCCCGATCGTAACGAACGTGGATGACTGACATCTGTGACGCCAAAAATAATTCCCGTAACGGGTAACATTAGTATATCAAGCAAAGGGCAAGTAAGACTTGTCTGGTTACTTCCAAAGCTTAGTTTTTTTTTTTTTTTTTTTACAACAAAGGAGACAGCTCAAGGACACAAACAAAGTAAACAATAACCAAAAAAAAAATGCCCGCTACTCGCTGCTCACAAAAAGAATCTAAAAAGGTGGCCGAAAGAAAGGTCAATTTCGGGAGGAGAGGTGTCCAGATATCCTTCTCTTGAAAGCGTTCAAGTCGTAGGCAGGAGGAAATACAGAAGAAGGAAGATTGTTCCAGAGTTTACCAGCGTGAGGGATGAAAGAGTGAAGATGCTGGTTAACTCTTGCATAAGGGGTTTGGACAGTATAGGGATGAGCATGAGTAGAAAGTCGCGTGCAGCGGGGCCGCGGGAGGAGGGGAGGCATGCAATTAGCAAGTTCAGAAGAGCAGTCAGCATGAAAATATCGATAGAAGATAGAAAGACAGGCAACATGGCGGCGGAAATTAAGAGATAGAAGACTATCAGTAAGAGGAGGAGAGCTGATGATACGAAGAGCCTTAGACTCCACTCTGTCCAAGAGAGCTGTGTGAGTGGAGCCCCCCCATACGTGAGATGCATACTCCATACGAGGGCGGACAATGCCCCTATATATGGATAGCAACTGTGCGGGGGAGAACTGGCGGAGACGATACAGAACGCCCAACCTCGAGGAAGCTGATTTAGTAAGAGAAGAGATGTGAAGTTTCCAGTTAAGATTTTTAGTTCAGGATAGACCGAGGATGTTTAGTGTTGAAGATGGTGACAGCTGAGGGTTGTCGAAGAATAGGGGGTAGGTGTTTGGAAGATTGTGTCGAGTTGATAGGTGGAGAAATTGGGTTTTTGAGGCATTGAAGGACACAAGGTTCCTTTTACCCCAATCGGAAATGATAGTAAGGTCTGAGGTTAACCGTTCTGCAGCCTCCAGCCTGGAGTCATGTAATTCCTGTTGAGAGGGTCTTCTGTTGAAAGAAGTTGAATAACGCAGAGTGGAGTCATCAGCGTATGAGTGGATAGGACAGTTTGTTATGGAAAGAAGATCATTGATGAACAACAGGAAGAGAGTGGGTGATAGGACAGAGCCCTGTGGAACACCACTGTTAATAGGTTTATGAGAAGAACAGTGACCGTCTACCTCAGCAGAGATAGAACGGCCGGAAAGGAAACTGGAGATAAAGGAACAGAGAGAAGGATAGAATCCGAAAGAGGGCAGTTTAGAAAGCAAAGACTGGTGCCAGACTCTGTCGAAGGCTTTCGATATGACTAGAGCAACTGAGAAAGTTTCACCGAAACGGCTAAGGGAGGATGACCAAGAACCAGTTAAGAGAGTAAGAATATCGCCAGTAGAACGCCCCTTGCGGAACCCATACTGGTGATCAGATAGAAGGTTAGAAGTGGAAAGGTGCCTTTGAATCTTCCGGTTAAGGATTGATTCAAAAGCTTTGGATAGACAGGAAAGTAGAGCTACAGGCCGGTAGTTTGAGGGATTGGAACGGTCACCCTTCTTAGGCACAGGTTGTACGAAGGCGTACTTCCAGCAGGAAGGAAAGGTAGATGTTGATAGGCAGAGGCGAAATAGTTTGAACAGGCAGGGTGTCAGGCTGTCAGCACGGAAGCACAGATTTTAAGGACAATAGGAGGCACTCCATCAGGTCCATAAGCCTTCTGAGAGTTGAAGCCAGAGAGGGCATAAAAGACATCATTAGGAAGAATCTTAATAACAGTTCAGTTACAATAAAAGTTAGGGACAGCATCTGCTCAAGTTAAGTCTGTCATTGCAGAGAAAAATGTCTGTTTCAAGCAGAAGCACATGAGGTTCAAGGTTAAAAAGTACCTATTTCTATTTTATTTTATACCCTCGGTTATTACGGTTCCACACAAGCAAGACTAGTGCCTTACATCAACTCAGCAATAAAAGAAAATAGTGGGTTCGAGTGAAAAGTATTATTCAAGCACTCCCCTCCCGCCTGAAAAAAATGCAGGCAAAAGCTCAGGAACCGAACACAAGTTAGTAATTGCGAGGATGCAGGTTATAGTCGTGTGGTGGAAAGATGGACAAAGCAGCGTCAGGCTGAACCTCAAGCCGGTGCTAGTCTTTGGAGACGATCACTATGCACAATTTTGTGTATTAAAAAGTAGATCGTAAAGCTCAAATTTCCGTACACCAACTTATCTGACTATTTATGCCTAAACAACGGGTAAAAGAACACACCTAGGAATTTTTTTTAGATTTCCGCTGGTGACACCAAAAAAGGTTTAGGTCAGAGGGTCGAAGGCCCCCCCACGAACGTGTCGACAGCAAAAGAAGCTTCAAACAGGACCCAAAGTGCCATAAAAGTTAGCCGACTGCACGGGGCCACGATATATTCAAACAAAGTACTACCGTAAGGCCCAATCGCAGTCTGATTTCCATTCGACTCCTGAGTTTCTACTCCGGGTCGTTATGGGAGGCACGTTCGGTTTTCCCCGAGTGAGAACCCTTTTCGTTCCTATTGTCCTCTCAGTTTTTGACTTGAGTTTAAGCACAAAATCGTACAGGTGGTCAGTGTTTTTTTTTTTGTAGGCAAGGGATACTGAACTCCTTCGAAGAGGAACTTTAAGGACAATCATGTACACAAGGAACTCTCAGAAATTTACGAGCATTAGCTACAGATATGGTTTCTCCATCTGTCCAGTTTCCTTATTTTAAAAAATCATCCTGTGGTGTTAATGAGTTTGTGTTTCGACACATACAGTCATACACTCATATATACATGATAATATATATACATGATAATATATATATATATATATATATATATATATATATATTTTAATATATATATATATATATATATATATATATATATATATATATATATATATATATATTACACGCTTTTCCTTTTTTTTATTTTACTTTTTTTTTATTTATTCTTTATGTCTTCAAGCATATATTCGTTGAGTATTTCTTTTCATCTTCCTCCAGCTTTTCTTTTCTTTCTTTTTCATTTCCCCTTACACTTATCCGTCTTCTTTCCTTCTCTTCCTTTTCTTCTTCTGCTTCTGCATTCCGTCGTACAAAGAAAACGCACTCCTCTCACCCAAATCTTTACTTTCTGGTGACGTAATTCCTTCTAATCTGCTGAGGTTTGTTGTTTTATTGATTCATCGTTAGCGTTTTTCCTACTCTTTTCAATCAACTCGTCTTTGGAAGTTTGTTTCTCTACGTTAAATAATTCAGTGTTAATGTTAATTAAGCCATCATATTTTCTCCCTCGTCTTCCTATTCCTTCTCTGTTAGTCTGTCTGAATGTTTCATCTGATATTTTGATCATCTTTTATTTCCTGGTTTACAATTTTCGTTCCTCGTTCATGTTTCAACTTTTTGTTATCTTGTTTATTTCCAGTTCTTTATTTCCATTCCTTTCTGTTTACTTAGTTTAGTCTTTCCACATTCCTGATATATTTTTTTTTCTGTTGTTTTTTTAATTACTGGTTAACTCTTCCATTTCTAGTGCACTATTAGATTTTTCTGTTTCGTGCTTCAATTCCTGGTTCAGTGTTACCTCCGTTTCCTGTGTCCATTCCTGCTTCATTGTCTCGCTCTACGGCTGTTTCGCCTGCCGGTCCTGTTTCGTCTCCTCCCTCGGCGTAACTTGAGGCAAACTTCAACGAGACGAGGACGTAACTCGATCAAGTCTTCCTGAGCCGCTCCGACGTTCGAACTCAACTCGCCCTCGCAAATGAAGCCTCCAGTGATCCCCATCCCCTCAAATGAAGCCTTATTCGGACCCCGCTGAGAAAATTAACCTTTCCAAAATTCTTTCCACAGACCTTGAAAAAAAATTACGGTGAACTTTTAAGTGATTCGTTCTCTCTCTCTCTCTCTCTCTCTCTCTCTCTCTCTCTCTCTCTCTCTCTCTCTCTCTCTCTCTCTCTCTCGCCTCAAAATAACCCTTAAATTACTCATCAAATCCAATATTCTTCTCTTCAGTCCGATAATTCCCACATTCTATATTCTTTTCTCTCCAAAAGCGCTAACTTAAAAGTGGCCAAAGAAAAAATAGTAGAATTAAAATACTGGGACAAGAAATCGGCAAAGTGATGAGGTAAAAAGAAGGAAGGCAGAAGATGTAGAAAAATAATAAGTAAAAGAAAACATTGTGGAGAGAAAATAGAAAAGAAAACCTAAACAATAAATACTGACAGGAAATAGGCTAAAATGAGGAAAGTAAAGGAAGAAAGAAGCAAAGAAAAAATCGAGGACAAGGAAGGAGGGAAGAAAGAAAGAAGTAGAGAAAAAAAATGAATAGAGGACAAGGAAGGAAGGAAGGAAGGAAGAAGTAGAGAAAAAAAATCAATAGAGGACAAGGAAGGAAGGAAGGAAGAAGTAGAGAAAAAATCAATAGAGGACAAGGAAGGAAGGAAGAAAGAAGTAGAGAAAAAAATGAATAGAGGACAAGGAAGGAAGGAAGGAAGGAAGAAGTAGAGAAAAAAATCAATAGAGGACAAGGAAGGAAGGAAGAAAGAAGTAGAGAAAAAATCAATAGAGGACAAGGAAGGGAGGAAAGAAGAAGTAGAGAAAAAATCAATAGAGGACAAGGAAGGAAGGAAGGAAGAAGTAGAGAAAAAATCAATAGAGGACAAGGAAGGAAGGAAGGAAGAAGTAGAGACAAAAGCAATAGAGGACAAGGAAGGAAGGAAGGAAGAAGTAGAGAAAAAATCAATAGAGGACAAGGAAGGAAGGAAGGAAGAAGTAGAGAAAAAATCAATAGAGGACAAGGAAGGAAGGAAGGAAGAAGTAGAGAAAAAATCAATAGAGGACAAGGAAGGAAGGAAGGAAGAAGTAGAGAAAAAATCAATAGAGGACAAGGAAGGAAGGAAGGAAGGAAAAAAATAAATAAAAAGACGAACACATCGAAAAGAGGATATGGAAAACCCGAAGCAATACATCCTGGAAAAAACAATTCGTATTCGAGGAGAGTATAAAGTGCTTCCAAAAACAAAACAAAACAGCCATAAAAAACGATGTCCGGCTTTTGAAAAAATGAAACTAAAAGGGAGTATGGCATTGCCATGAATCGAAATAAAGGTCAGGGACGTAAAAATAGACACGTGAAAATATGAGGACAAAAGAACGCAGCGGCAAACATATGAAAAAAAAAAAAAAGCTACGGGCAAAAATATGAGGAATAAAAATATCGAAAACGAGGAAAAGTTAAACTGTAACCGAAAGGAATAAGAAAGGAAATAAATAAAAGTGAAAACAGGAATTGAAAGGAACACAAAAAATATCTAAATACTTGCAAATATGAGAGAGAGAGAGAGAGAGAGAGAGAGAGAGAGAGAGAGAGAGAGAGAGAGAGAGAGAGAGAGAGAGAGAGAGAGAGAGAGAGAGAGAGAGAGAGAGAGAGAGAGAGAGAGAGAGAGATAATAAATAAATAAATAAATAAACTTTATTTCCACTAAAAAGTGGTTATTCTAAACATCTAAATATACATGGTAGGTTATACATATAAATATACATGGTGTATTATACATCTAAATATACATGATAGAATATACAGAAGGCAGTAAAGTAGATAATACATTCATGCAGAGGTCAACAGCTTCTTTTTAAGAATTGATTTTAATGTGGTCAGATTATGAGAGTCTTTTATTTCATTCGGTAATTGGTTCCATAATTTAGGACCTAATACATGAAAGGCTCTTGCACCTGTGTCGGTGTTGGTTCTCGGGACGTAGAGATTGTTTTGTTGTCTTGTTGTTGAGTCAGTCATATAGTTAACAGTTGGGAGAGAGAGGATGTGGTCTGGGTAATCCTTTATTTTCAGCTTAAACACTTTTGTTATGAGGTTAAAGGTGATTAGGTCTTTGATTTTAAGCCATTGTAAATCTTTAAATAATAGAGTGACATGATCGTATTTCCTGGCTTTCCCATCTTGCACTTTGTTTATTAAAGTTGAGTTTGTTGTCCCCCATATTGTGATGCCGTATTTTATGATGCTTAATACCAAAGTCTGGATAACCATTAAGCGTGTTTCTTTGTTGAAGAGATCTTTGTGTCTGTTAATGAAATTTAAGGTTCCATTGTTTTCCTAGTCATTTCATTTATGTGTCTGTCGAAGGTCATGTGAATCCAGATGAAAGCCTAGGGTCTTATGATGGAGGAGGGGCTGTATAACGCCATCGGCACATCTGATGGTGGTGTTGTTAGGTATGTGTGCCAGGAGTTGGCGTGTGCCTAGGAAGATACATTGTGTCTTACTGATGTTTAGCTGAAGGCCGTTCTGTAGAAAATAGGTTCTTATTTGTTTCAAAGTGATCTCAGTTTTATTAATTAAAGTATTTATTTCGTTGATATTACCGCTGTGGAGGAACTGTGTGTCGTCAGCGTATTGTACTAGAAGGCAGTTATTGATATAGGTAGATATGTCATTTACATGGATATTGAATAATGTTGGGCCTAGTATTGAGCCTTGGGGGACTCCAAAGGCTACTGATTTCTTGGATGAGACGATGTCTTTGATGCGGACTGACTGTGACCTGTCATCGAGGTAATTGTCAAACCAGTAGGTGTCTACATTAATCTGTTGAAGTTTTCGGAGTAAGATGGTGTGGCTGACACTGTCGAAGGCTTTAGAAAGGTCGCAGAGTGTTAAAAGTGATATTTGTTTGTTGTCTATATTATCATAAATTTTATTGGTAATGACTTGCAGCGCTGTCTCTGTAGAGAGTTTTGGTCTAAAGCCGTGTTGGGTTGGAGAGAAGTTTGTTACGTTCCAGGAATGACATTAATTGATTGGCAACTACCTTTTCTAATATTTTTGAAAAAATTGGAAGTAGAGAGATGGGACGATAATTTCCTATTTCGTCTGGGTTACCGTTTTTATATAGTGGGGTGACAACAGCATTTTTCCAGGAGGCAGGAAAAATGCCTGTGACGATTGAGGTATTTATGATGGTTGTGAGGTAGAAGATGATAACTATAAGTGAGTCTTTGATAAACCTTAGGGAAATGTTATCACAACCAAACGATTTAGTATTTTGAAGCTGTTTTACAGTTAAGATGATTGTGTTCTGGTCTACTGGCTGAGGTCTGAAAAGCGCGAGATTAGTGGGGGTAGAGGGCGCGACCGGGATGTTAGGAGCTTCGTTAAGGTGATTACGGTTTTCGACTGTTAATGATTCTTGAGTTGATTCGTATGTGGTTAGGCCGACGTTCGCAAAGAAGTTATTAAAATCTTCAGCTTTTTCACTTATGTTCTCAAGGGGCGGGTGGGTCGTGCTCTGTGTTTTACTAGGAATAATAGTTTTTAATGTGTTCCAAGTTGCAGCTGTGTTATTTTTGCAGGTATGTAGTTCTTGGTGGTAGTAATTTTTCTTTGAAGTGGTTAGTAGACGTTTGACGTTTTTCTTTATTTCTTTATAGTTTTGCTGTATAATCACGTTATATCTGTGATTTTTTAATATTCTTTGAGCTTTGTTGCGTTCTGCTAATGCCTCTTTAATTTCATCATTGATCCAAGGTGCGGGGGGTCGGTGAAGAACGATATTAGATATCGGAGCACTTCTGTCGAGACTGGTAGTAATGACAGATGTTAGTATAGACACTTGTTTATCGACATCGTCAGTGCGTAATATCTCATTTAGTGTGGAGGTTTCCTCTAGGATATGGGAGCATAGAAGGTCGCTGTTATATTTTCTTAGGTCACGTTTAGTTACGGTGATGGGTTGGCGCTTGGGTTTAAGGATGTTGACAGAGGCGCCTATAAGCTCATGGTCTGCGACCGTGCAAGGGATTACGTAGGAATGAGTGACAAGATCTGGCTTGTTAGTGATGATCACGTCTAGGAGGGTTGCAGAAGTGGGTGTCACTCGTGTGGGTGTGTTTATAATTTGTGTCAGCTTATTGTTGGCTATTATACGTGATAGTTTACTGTTGGGTAGGAGGAGGTTGTCGTTGAGGTCACCTAATAAGAAAAATGTCTTTTTACGCATAATTAATGCCCTCAATGTGTCTTCTATGTGATCAAATGAAGTAGAACAGGCCTTAGGATGTCGGTAGATACTGTTTATAAGGATGGAGGTAGTTTTCTGCATTGAACTTGGATACAAATTTCATCTACACCTTCGTGTTTAGGTACGCCTGTGTTTATCGAAGCTGAGTGTAAGTCATTATGAACATATATACATGCCCCTCCGCCTTTGCCTCTGTCTTGTCTGTAAAGTTTAAAGTTAGGAATGTTCGCGTGTGAGTCTGGGGTGTGTGTGAGTAACCATGATTCACTGATGCATAATATGTCGATTTGCCTTTCGTTGATTAATAGGTTGATTTCATCCAAATTATTGAGTAATGATTGTGCATTTATGTGTTCAATAGTTAGGTTGTCTTTTTTGTTCGTAAACTGAGAACTAACGGCATAACATTCTTTGCCTTTCTTCTAGCGTGAGGTGTAATAGTGACAATGGCGATCCTTGTGCCCGTATTCTAAACATTCATAGCAACGCACTTTATGATCAAGCCTACAGTTTGATTGGACATGATTAAATTCCCCGCAGTTATAACATCCCACTTTCCTGTTGGATGAGTGTCCTGAGCGTGGAGGGGGGGTGTTGTAGGCTTGCGTGTCCCGTGATGGCAGGCGTGGTGGAGAGGTGGTGTAGCCACGGTGTCCGGCGCGGTTTGTGGGCGGCGCGTTGTAGCTCATTTGCGTGTCTCGGGAGGGCGGGTGTGTTGGGGAGGAGCCGTACCTGAGGTCTTTAAGGTGGGGTTGCTGGGGCGGTGGGTCGTGGCCGCGGTGTCCGTCAGGTGTGTAGGTGGTGATAAGTCTGGGGCTCCTTGAGCCTCTTCCCGGTAGGGAGGGGTAGTGGCTCTGTTTGACAGGAGGACAGGAGGAGCTGTACCTGAGGTCTGTAGAGTGAGGTCGCCAGGGGGGTGAGTCATGGCCTCGGTATCCGTCTGCTGTGTAGGTGGGGTGATGAGCTCCTTGGGGGCTCCTCAAATCATTTCCTGTTTCTTTTCTACGTCGCCGGTTGACAACCAGTTGCCACCCCTCGCTCGTTTCAAGTTCCTGGCTGTGTGTGTTTCTTTCGTTCTGCGAGACTGCAGATTTTTCCTTGTTTGTAGGGGGTACAGTTAGGGAGTGATGGCGGATGTTCATGAGTTTCCTTTCCGTATTCGCTTTCATTTTCTCCCAGTTCACACAGTTGTTAAAGGTTGGGAGATGTTTTGCAAATACTTTGAGCAGCCTGACCACTCCAGTCCTATTCAGGAGTGTCACTTCATCCCCAAGGTCTTCGTAGCATGACTCATCTATTTCTTTAGTTAAGAGTCTGAAAGCAGGGTCAGGGTTCACTACATGAATGCTGTTGTCTTCCGCCCACTTTGTTATGTGTTCATTGTGGTCGTTGATCATGCCTTGCAGGACGTCGGACTTGGGGGTGGGGACAAGTAAGCTTACGTATATTTTCATGTTATTGTTTTTTTGCTTAAGCTCACTAATTAAAGCTCCCAGGTTGTCAAGAGTCTCTTCTGGGGTGTTATTTTCCTTCAGATCAGATAATCCACCATAAATTATGCACTTAGATGGCTGCCAAGAGAGCTTCTCCTCGACCCAACACTTCATGAGGTCAAAAGTAACGTGGTGGAGTGTTCTGATCTTACAATTTTCCCTGAGGTCGGTAGCCCATATATTGGTTAGGTTCTCGTCACCGAGCAGTAGAGTGTCCGTCACCAAAGTTTCTTCACTTTCCAAGGATGTGTGTGGAATCTGGGGATTGTGTCTATCTTGGTTGTTAGGGTTATTATCTTGCATATTGTGCTGGCTAGGACTGAGTGAGGTCACAGTGTTATCTAGAGTTTGGACACGATTTTCCATACCGAGAGTTTTTTCGGAGGATGTCGCCTGAGTATCAATCGTGCAGTTTACCTTGGTTAAAATGTTGTCAACAGCTTTCTCCAATCTAGCCACACGACTGGTAAGAGTGCCAAGGGGCGATGAGTCAGTCCCAGTAGTCTGCAGTGGATGTGAGGGGACAGGATGTCCTGTTTCCAGGGCTGCCAGGCGTTCCATCACATTTGCCAACACTGAATTAGTTTTTGTTAGTTCACTGTTCAGACGAGTTATTTCGCGATCCTTTTCTTCTAAGTTTTCCTGATCACTTGCAAATCCGTTTGTTAGTGCCAGACTTGGTTGATTAGAAAGACTGGTAATGGTTTTGTTTTCATGGGGAGAGTTGAATTGTAATGAGTTTTGTGGAGAATTTAGGATTTTTTCGATCAATTGATCTTTCTTTACCCATATGTTACTAATTCCAATTTCTCGGCATCGCTTTTGGAGTTCTAGTTTCGTAAAATTTTCACTGAGATATTCCTTTGTTAGGGTCACTGCTTGGTCACCACGTGTTGCTGTTTTCGGGTCACTGCTTGCCGCCACTTCTATGTTATCTTTTTCTCCTTCGTTTGAGTTGCGCACTTCACTTACAGGGCTGGTGATGTCCACTCACTACTACCGTGTTGCGTTGGTTCACTGAAGTGGGACTTTCCGTCGGTTGTGGTAGGGTAACACTGGTCACTGTAGGCTGGGTGCTTGGACCCGTGGAAGGTGGCGTAGCGTTGCCCGAAGCAACAATTTCACTTGGGGTGTCCTTATTAGATGCACTTTCCCCGTCTAAATCGTTGTTGATAGTAACGCTCGCCATGATAACCTGATTCAACCCGAGATGTGGCGACGAGTCAGGTCTGGTCGTGCGGGGTTGGCGGCTGGCGGGAGCGACTCTTCCGCTCTCCATCAAGAGAGAGAGAGAGAGAGAGAGAGAGAGAGAGAGAGAGAGAGAGAGAGAGAGAGAGAGAGAGAGAGAGAGAGAGAGAGAGAGAGAGAGAGAGAGAGAGAGAGAGAGAGAGAGAGAGAGAGAGAGAGAGAGAGAGAGTGTATATGACAGGTGATGAAACGGAGGAGGGAAAGGTAAACACGAGGAAAGAGAACATAAAAACATAAGAACGTAGGAGTCTGCAAGAGGCCGGTAGGCCTGTACAAGGCAGCTCCTTTGAACCTAAGCTCCCGTTTATCTAACCCCACTAAATATCGCTGTTCATGAATTTATCTAATCTGTTTTTGAATGTGACAATTGTATTGGCACTCACCACATGACTGCTTAGCCTATTCCACTCATCCACCACCCTGTTAGTAAACCAATTTTTGCCTGTGTTCCTGTTGAATCTGAATTTATCCAGTTTAAACCCATTACTTCGTGTCCTACCCGGTTCTCTTACCAACAAAACCTTATGTATATCTCCCTTATTAAAGCCCTTCATCCATTTATATACCTCGATCATGTCTCTACGCACCCTTCGCCTTTCTAGAGAATGCAAGTTTAACTGCTTGAGTCTTTCCTCGTATGACAAGTTTCTCAACCCCTGAATCATCTTAGTCATCCTCCTCTGCACCGATTCTAACATTTTGATATCCATTCTATAGTAAGGTGACCAGAACTGAGCCGCATAGTCAAGATGAGGTCTAGCTAATGCTAAATATAGTTTGAGGAAGACTTCGGCGCTTCTGTTGCTTACGCTCCTTGAAATAAATCCCAGTACCCTATTTGCTCGATTTCTAGCTTGAATCCATTGTGCCCTTGGACGAAGATCAGAGCTCACTAAGACCCCTAAATCCCTCTCGCACCCAGACCTGCTTATGAGTGTCATTTAAGCAATAGTTATGAGAGGGGTTGTTCCTACCTACACTCAGAATACTGCACTTCCCTACATTGAACTCCATTTGCCATTTATCCGCTGTCATACAATCTGTTTAGTTCACCCTGGAGAATACTAGCGTCCTGATCCGACTCAATTACTCTACCGATCTTGGTAACATCTGCAAACTTACTGACATCACTACTAATTCCTGTATCTAAGTCATTGATATAAATAACAAACAAAAGTGGACCTAATACCGAACCTTGTGGGACCCCACTCGTAACATATCCCCAGTCAGATCTTTTACCATTGTTTTGCACTCTTTATTTCCTATTGCTAAGCCATGCCTTGACCCAGTTTAAAACTTTTACCCTCTACTCCGTGAGCCTGTAATTTAAGCAACAGTCGTTGGTGAGGAACTTTGTCAAAGGCTTTACTAAAATCAAGATAGATTACATCATAATTTTCATCTCTGTCTACCGCCTCAAATACTTTATTGTAGAAGGACAAGAGACTGGTGAGGCATGACCTACCTTTCGTGAACCCATGCTGCGAGTCGTGAATCAAGTTATGTTTCTCTAGATGCTCCCGAATGTTCCTGGCTTTTATGGACTCCAGCATCTTGCCTATAACCGACGTTAAGCTAATTGGGCGATAGTTTGAAGCAGCTGACCTGTCCCCCTTTTTGAGAATCGGCGTGACATTAGCTACTTTCCATAGGCTGGGCACTTAACCAGTATTTACCGACATCTTAAAGATGTCGGTTAGTGGGTCACTGAGTACATCACCTAATTCCTTTAATACCCTCGGAAATATCCCGTCAGGACCTGGCGACTTATTCTTCTTAAGCTTATCTATCTCATCCTGAACTACTTGCCTGGTAATGATTATATCCCTCAATTTATCGCCATCCCTGCCCTCGTACACCTGAACCCTTTCCGGAATAATCGTTCGATCCTCTTGTGTGAATACTGAAAGGAAGTAGTCGTTCAACAATGTGCTCATATTTTCGTAATTTTCTACTAGCTCCCCTATGTTTGTTTTCAGCGGTCCAATTTTTTCCCTTCTTTTTGTTATATACATCTGAAAAAAAGCCCTTAGGAATACTTTTCGCCTCATTTGCTACTTTGATCTCATAGTTCCTTTTTGCTATCCTGGTGTTTTTCTTCACTAATCTAGATAGTTCGACATCCCGGCCCCTGAGATGTGTTTCACCATTCTTTATTTTCTGATAAATTCCCTTCTTTAACCCTATCTCGTGTTTTAGTCCACGAGTCATCCACTTAGGGTCATTGCTTTCTTTTCTAAGTGTTCGCTGTAGTATATGCTGTTCTTGCCCCTCTACTATTACTCTAATTAAATTATTGTAAGACCTTTCTACCTGGTTCTCCTGGCTCTCCAACCAACAGTTTTGGCCCTCATGAATCCCTAAATTATCCCAGTTTACCCCTTCAAGATGTCTTCGAAGCCCCTCGTAATTTGCTCTTCTAAAATATGGCGGTTCGCGGGAAGGAAAGAGGGAAGAGGAGGAAGAAGATGTTAAGAAGACAAATTAGCCTGTGTGTGTGTGTGTGTGTGTGTGTGTGTGTGTGTGTGTGTGTGTGTGTGTGTGTGTGTGTGTGTGTGTGTGTGTGTGTGTCCATTCTTTCCGGTGTGTGTTTATTCGTCTCTGTCCATGTGAGTGTCTGTCTGTACCACACTTTGTTCCTGTTTTTCTTTAGCAGGTTCTTGTGTCACTGTTTGTTTCTCTTTGTCTCCGGAAGCATATGTGTGCGTCTGTGTATGTGTGTGTGCATCTGTGTGTGTGTGTGTGTGTGTGTGTGTGTGTGTGTGTGTGTGTGTGTGTGTGTGTGTGTGTGTGTGTGTGTGTGTGAGTTCTTTACTAACACATACTTGTAACACTCCCCTTTACTTCCTTAATCACTTTCACTGTCTAACTGTCTCCTTATTTGCGCCTTTCAAGTTCCTATTCCTCCCTTTCCACCCCCTTTACCTCCTATTCTTTCTCTCCCATTATTTTAGTTCTCCCACTTTATTCCATTTAGCACTTTCATCCTATTTCCTCTTTCTTTCATCTTTGTTTCTTCTTTTCTGTAAACATAACTCTCTCTCTCTCTCTCTCTCTCTCTCTCTCTCTCTCTCTCTCTCTCTCTCTCTCTCTCTCTCTCTCTCTCTCTCTCTCTCTCTCTCTCTCTCTCTCTCTCTCTCTCTCTCTCTCTCTCTCTCAGCAGCACATGGCTCCTGGCAGACGCATCATTACGAACAAACGAGAAACAAACGAACGTCATCCCTCAACAGAATATTCAAAACTTCGCATATAATCCTTTCTTGCAGGATGATATTACTCTCTCTCTCTCTCTCTCTCTGTACCATCATAAAGCAAAAGTTGTGGAGTAGTGAATATAATAGCCGCCAGAATTAAAGAAATGTATGCCAACGTGACGGAAGACCAGACTGGTGGAGAGTAGGTGTTTTAACTTTATACAGACGATCATTGCACGAAGAATGGCTGATAAACTCGATAAACCTCGTGAAGGATTATATCGATTCCCTGCAGACACTGAATAAAGAAAAAGTTAGAACGATATGTACACTAAAAATGTAAATGTTTTGTAGAATAAAAAAAAAAAATAATCATGAGTGAATGAAAATGTAATGAAAGTGTTTTCTAAAGACAAGAAAATTATATTGCTATTTTCCTCCTCAATATATTTTTTACTATGAAGCATTACACCGTTTCCAACCAGACAATGAAGAGGGAAATAAGCTAGAATGGTCTGTGCACTAAAAAGATATGCTTAGTAGAAGTGAAAAAAAATAAGCGAATGAATGAAAACTGAATAAAAACATGCTTACGAAAGATAACACAATTACATAATTGTTTTCTACATTACCAGAGGCAATTAAAAACACAACATTAACATAGAAAATAGTATTAAATAAAAAAAATATAAATATACAACTGTGCACTTTATAAACGTAGGTAATAATAAAAGAGGTTGAATATGTTTGATGTAATATATATATATATATATATATATATATATATATATATATATATATATATATATATATATATATATATATATATATATATATATATATATATATATATATATATATATAGATAGATAGATATAGATATAGATATAGATAGATAGATAGATAGATAGATAGATAGATAGATAGATAGATATAGAGATAGATATAGATATAGATATATATATAGATATAGATATAAATATATATAGATATAGATATAGATATAGATATAGATAGATAGATAGATAGATAGATACAGTTTTGAAATATGATGAAAATATAGTAGGAAACAAAACGACAGAAAAAAATATGCACTAAATACTGAAACAATAAAATCAGTTCTCTCCACAACAACCCCGTGGATTAAAACAGAAAACAACTACATCATCAAGAGCAACAACAACAACAACAACAACAACCGCACACTACCTCCATGAGCAAGCCATCGACATGCATCGTCTGCATGAGTGGGCGAGTAACAAGGCTTCCTACATCCCTGGCCACGCGAGGAGGGAGACGCGGCCAAAAAGGACCGAGAAATACACATACGTATTGGCGGTCCAGCGTCGGATGGGAACCACGCAGGAAACGCAGTGCATGTGTTGGGCTTGATTCGAGTGGGAGCGATGTTTCTAACTTATTTTTCTTCTTCTTAGTTGAGTTATTATAATATAGATGTATGATTATGTCAGCTCGTTGTATCGCCACTAACACGGACAACACGGTCATCCGCCTCGTGTTCGCGCCAAACGAAACAATCACCGCCGCCACCTGACACCGGCTGAGAGAATGGGAGAGGTGTTGCATTATTTTCCGGGACAGTTTTACTCCATGTCACGTGATCAGGGTTGTATGTGTATGGTGTGTTAATGGTTGGTATTGTTGTTGTTCTTTCTGTAGTTGAATAATTAGAAGTACCATTATTATTATTAGTATTTGTATTAGTAGTTGTGGGTGTTGTTAGTAATTGTTTGTTTGTGTGTTCTTTTGTGCGAGCTTTTTTGTGTATGTGTGTGTGTAATGAAAATAGTCACACAGAAAGAAGAAAATATACAGGGAAAACAGACACAAATTTAAATATGTAAAGAAAACATGCATAATTTCTCCACCTATCCACTCGACACAATCTTCAAAACACCTATCCCCTATTCTTCGACAACACTCAGCTGTCACATTCTTCTACACTAAATATCCTCGGTCTATCCTCAACTCAAAATCTCAACTGGAAACTTCACACAAAAAAACACAAAGAAAGAACAAACAACAGCAGACCTGCTGGTCCTTACGAGGCTGTTTATGACAAGCTGCACTAACTATCTAATCAAAATTGGAATATGGACAGCAAAGGCGAAGGCTCCTCCCCACCCCCCATCCCTCCAGCCAAAGCTGGAAGGAAAGGAAAAAGAACCATGCAGCAAGGGGAAACTGCATGGAAATTATGTAGGAAAGAGGTAAGAACTACCATTATTGCTACCACTAACCGGGCGATAAAAGCGGACAAGGACACCAGTATTCGAAAGAACTTAACGTTATTACGACAATGAGTAATATCTTAGTTGCTGGTTGGATTCAAAATATTTGTCTAATCATGAGGGCCGTAACTGTTGAACTATCAACGACATCACAGGGTAGAGAGTTCCAAACCTTATCAACTCGACTGAAGAAGTGTTTAGCTTCGTGCGACGAGAATCTTTTACCACTTATCTTCAAATTGTGATTTCTTCTTGTTCTATTTGATCGATCGATTGTAAGGCAATCTTCCGCATTAGTATCACTTAATCCTTTAAACATTGTAAACACTTCTATTAGATCGCCTCGCATTCTTCGTTTTGATAAGCTGAATAAATTTACTTTTTTAAGCCTTTGTTCATATGATAAATTTATCAACCTAGGAATCATCTTTGTTATTCTTCGTTGAACCCGTTCTAGTGCAGGACCCAGGGGCCCATTTTAGGATTTTCGTTTGCGCAATAATTCGTATACCTGAAACCTATTTTTTCACTTAGGGGGAACCTATGGGCATTGGAAACAGCCGGTTGTCACCCTGTGGAGGTGTGCACAACCATACTATGACTGATTTTATTGTGTCAGCCAGGCAGTTGAATCGCGATATTTCTCGATTCATATTTTCTACTCTAGAGAGACAACTATTTGATGTAGATAACTATATTTGGTACCAAATTGACCAGAATTACATGCTGCATGCTACTATATATCAAAAATGACATTTACGGGCACTTTGTACGAACCAGGAGGAAAAAACTCAAAATTTTCACCCAAAAATCATTTTAGTTTCAGATTTCCGAAGACACATTTTCCCTCAGATCTCGTCCAGTATCTTCTCTATGTGGTAGAAACATGCACTAAAATCATCCCCAGTTATTGCGCTTTAAAATAATACCAAACAAGTGTATCTCAACTCAATACAATGTGCACTAGCATGCAAATATGTAACATTACCCCCTAATTTTTTAGACGATGACGTGATATTTCTCGTATTGTAATATTTCTCCTGGCAGGAGTAATATCGGGTCTAAGTAGCTATATTTGGTACCAAACTGACCAGCATAACACTGTGCGAATTGTAGTATACATCGGTTGACAATCAGGAAAACGTTTTTGGCTCTGAGGCAAAAAAGTTAAATATTTACCGAGCCCATTCGAGCTTCTGATTTGGTAAGAAATTTATTGCTTCGAATCTTTAGGAATATTTGTCCTTTACATCCACATAATATACATAAAAATATCCACCTACTAGTAACATGCTCCAAGCATCGCAGAAATCAACTAATATATTAATGCAAGTGAACGAAACTGAACTGAAAATTTGCATTTGAGTCAGATTAAGTTTTCTATATTGTCATCAAAATAATGTACCGGGACAGGTATCAAGAAAAAAAATGCATGGAATCTTATGCGCAAGAGTATATTTCGTTAGACATGACAATATATACAACAAAACTTCAAATGTATTAGCTGTCACACATGTTTCCTTTACACACAATGCACAGAATAAGAACTCGAGAACTCTACTTTTGGATAACTCAACACTGAAGCTTTTACCACAAGTATCATTTGTATGAAATTGCGGCAATTTGCAAAAGAGAATACATGCATGATCGAGAACTCAAAATTTGGCGAACGCAAAACTTTTTAGCTTTTTCCCACAGGTATTGCATTTGTACGAGATTTCAGTTTGCAAAACAAAATACAGGATGAATTGTATTCACGTATGTTAAAGAACATTTAGTCCTCATCATCTGATCCACTGTCTTCCGCTGGTTGAGTAGTGTTCAAGCAACTCTCTTGACAGGAACATGCTGCACTGCAAGATATATTGTGTTTGCGACAGGAACATCGTTGGCTGGAGCATGTGGTTTTGCAACCGCAAGTCACAAGTTCTATGCAGGCTGTTGGAACCGGTGGAAGTGTCATGAGCTGTGGGCGCAGAGATAATCCAGTGCTGTCAACTTTCCAACCACAGTCTTCAGGTTGTGGGATATCTGGTTTTGGTTCGTCTGCCTTGTATCAAATCAATGCTTGGTAGTTACTACGCATAATATGGAGAGACAGCGAGTCTTTAGTTGGTGGAAGCTTTTCAGGGTCGTTTGTTCGATGGAACATTTCCACCCGGAGGTCATTGACAGAAGTTGCCTTGGATGCCGAGTTGTAAATTTTGATGACAAACATTTCTATATCACGCATTTGTACAGTGTCGCTTCTACCAAGGTCTTTCAGTAGTTCTGGGTACTTCACGTAAGTTTTCCAAGTAGAGCGCTTCCCATGACCAGAAAATTGACTTGTGGTGTCAGAGCCCGTCAAAGAATGGTAAGCCAGCAAGTTGTTTCTCACTTCAGGGTCCAAAGTCTGTCGCACAGTATGCACTGGAACATAGATCTTCTCCTTTGCAGTACCAGCACGCAACCACACCTCTTCAGCTGTCTCGTGATGAAGGAGCAGCAGGAGAACATCATTGTCTCTGGAACACACTATGACTCTGTGGAACTGTTGCGCTTTCGCATCTGCACAGTGGAGTATTATTTTTGTGTCGGCCTCTTCGTGCGTCGAGTCTAAGTGGTTAACCGCTCGCCCAAGTGAAGAGACAGCAGGGAATCTGTCACTTCCAGACACCACCACTTCGCAGTTTGCAGGTAGGGTCCGCGCTTTGAGGAGGATTTGCTCTCGTAGGAAGGCAATCAGATTTGTTTTGTTTTCCTGCAGCGAGATGAATGTTTGCCAAACAGCAGGCAAACGTACAGCACGTCCATCAATGATTCGCCTAATGTTCCTTCGTTTTGCAGACCTGCTTGCCCTGGTGTCAGCCTTGATGGATTTGTTGCGGTACTCATCAAAAACAATGTCCAGTCTTGTCTGACTACCTCGAATATTGGAGAAAACTCGATCGCAAAAGCAGTCAGCAAAATCCCCAAAGGTCGATGCATTTGAGGGCTTCCCCAATGCTTGTACTGCAGCCATTCCATCTACTATCACACAGGTTGCTTGATCTGTTTCAGGAAGTCTGCCTTGAGCATGGCTGTCAACAAGCAAGTGGAAAAGTGAGGCCTTCTCTGTAGATCGCAAGGTGTAATCTGTCGTGGCAATTGCCAATGGAACTGGAGACAATTCATGCTGCAATAAACCTTTCAGGTCTATTTCGGAATCAGATAGCAATGATAAGTTTATATTGTTATGTTTCATCTTTGTGTTCCCTTATTAATATTAATAATTATTTTTGAAACACATCAGCTACATAGTATTCATGTTCATCATTTCAATATGAAGGTACTCTATGTTTGCGATCAGAGCGGAACAATATTGGCACTCTCTGTCTCGCCAAATCTGAAATTCAAGTATTTTTGGGGTAAAACAAAAAAATTAGACTTGTTTTGTAACAGTAATGAGTTTTCTCATTATTAAGGTGATTCTGGTCCGTTTGGTACCAAAATATAGCTACCTGGACCCGATATTACTCCCGCTAGTAGAAATATTACAATACGAGAAATATCATGTTATCGTCTAAAAATTAGGGAGTAATGTTACATATTTGCATGCTAGTGCACATTGTATTGAGTTGAGATACACTTGTTTGGTATTATTTTAAAGCGCAATAACTGGGGATGATTTTAGTGCATGTTTCTACCACATAGAGAAGATACTGGGTGAGATCTGAGGGAAAATGTGTCTTCGGAAATCTGAAACTAAAATGATTTTTGGGTGAAAATTGAGTTTTTTCTTCCTGGTTCGTAAAAAGTGCCCGTAAATGTCATTTTTGATATATAGTAGCATGCAGCATGTAATTCTGGTCAATTTGGTACCAAATATAGATATCTACATCAAATAATTGTCTCTCTAGAGTAGAAAATATGAATCGAGAAATATCGCGAATCGACCGCCTGGCCAAGACAACAAAATCAGCCGTAGTATAGTTATGCACACCTCCACAGGGTGACAACCGGCTGTTTCCTATGCCCATGGGTCCCCTCTAGGAAAAAAAATAGGTTTCAGGTATACGAATTGTTGCGCAAACGAACTCCCTAAATATGCCACTTTTTTCCAAGTGGGTCCTGCACTATTCCTTCCAACTTTTCTATGTTTTTTTTCTGTAATAGGGAGACCAAAACTGTACACAGTATTCTAGATGGGGTCAAGCCAACGAATTATACAGTTTTAATATTACTTTTTCCGATTTATTATTAAAGACTCGTCCGATGAAGCCAACCAATTTGTTTGCAGTTTTAAACAACCTCTGAACAATGCTGACCGGGCTTTAAATCGTTTGATATAGTGATTCCAAGTTCCTTTTCTTTACTTACTGCAGAAAGTTGTTGGCCATTCATTACGTACCGAACGCGATTGTTATGTTTTCCGATGTGCAACACTTTACATTTGTCAACGTTAAATTTCATTTGCCATTGATTGGCCCAACGTGCAAGTCGATCTAGATCTGATTGTAAAGCTTCTTCGTCAAGTGTCGCAGTCACTTTACTAGCAATTTTTGTGTCATCAGCAAATTTTGATACTTTGCAAGTGAGCCCATCATCGATATCATTAACATAAATTAAGAAGAGCATGGGGCCAAGCACTGATCCCTGAGGTACGCCGCTTCTGACATCGAGCCAGTTAGATGTAACACCGTTTAGAACTACTCTCTGTTTCCGCTCAGAGAGCCAGTCCACAAACCAACTGTGAATGTTACCCGAGATACCGTGCGCCAATAGTTTGCTGAGCAATCGTTCTCTCTTTCATGACTAAAGATGGTATAACCCGGTAATCTATATTCCGCAATGAAATCTCTATTTGAAGTGTCTATCCAAGATTCTGTGACTCCGATGATGTGATAATGGTTTGTAGCTGCGAGGACTTCTAAGTCTTCAAATTTGTTACGTAGGCTACGAGCGTTTACATAGCAAGCTTTAATGTAATTCGAGTCGGGAGTTTCGCGGGTTGAGTGCTCCCTTACGGTGGAGCTGCTGGTGTTCTCGCCTCCGCGTTTTTTGGCTTTCGAAGAGCCACTTGGTCACAGAGCAGCCTCCCGAAACCCCAACAGAGGTTAAGTGGATATCATCAGCAAGGAACAAGTCTGAATCGTAGTAAAAACTGTTCCACAAGTTAGCGAATTGGACGTTTTCTTGTGAGCAAAGGGACTGAAGTCTGTTGTTTGTGCTGAAGGCCTTACTGTAAAAGTTAGATTCGGCACCGACCCTCGGGAGGATTCCTGAGATTATGATGTTACTGGCATCCGTTTTACGTTTATACTGCTTGATCATGCGGCGGTATTTTTCAAGCAGTTCCTCAGAACGGGTTGTCTTTGTCCCCGCGTGAATGACAAAGAGGGTTTTTCGGTCGGCATTTCTCGTGACATCATCGCATCTCCTCTCTTACTAAATCAGCTTCCTCGAGGTTGGGCGTTCTGTATCGTCTCCGCCAATTCTTTTCCTCTTCCCTGATGCTGTCCATATACAGGGGCCTTGTCCGCCCTCGTATGGAGTATGCATCTCATTTGTGGGGGGGCTCCACTCACACAGCTCTTCTAGACAGAGTAAAGTCTAAGGCTCTTCGTCTCGTCAACTCCCCTCTTCATACTGACAGTCTTCTACCTCTTAAAGTCCGCCACCATGTTGCTTCTCTTTCTATCTTCTATCGATATTTTCATGCCGACTACTCTTCTGAACTTGCTAACTGCATGCCTACCCCCCCTCCCGCGGCCCCGCAGCACTCGACTTTCTACTCTAGCTCATCCCTATACTGTCCAAACCCCTTATGCAAAAGTTAACCAGCATCTTCAGTCTTTCATCCTTTGCAAAGGTAAACTCTGGAACAGTCTTCATTCGTCTGTATTTCCTCCTGCCTATGATTTGACCTCTTGCAAGGAGTGAATCAAGACACTTCTCCACCCGATATTGACCTCTCTTTTGGCCACTGGTTACTTCATCTTTTATAAGAGCAGTGATTAGCGGGCTTTCTTTTTAATACTTTCTAATTGTTGCCCTTGAGCATAAAAATAAAAATAGAAAATAGAAACATTTAACGACAGATATATGGTCGATCAGTCGCAGACAAACAAAGAAACAACAGAGACTGATAACTGGTTAAACACAGAGATAAACAGACAGAGATACAGACAAACAGACAAAGAACAACGAAAGATAAAAAAAAACATACGAAAAGAAAGACTGAGATGCACACAAGGAAACACAAACATAAATAGGACAAACAAACATGAGACAGACATACACGCAAATAAAGACACATAGAGACAGACAGACAGACAGACAGACAAACACACAGACTGACAGTCGACTACCTAGACTTTACTTTCATCAATAATTTCTGCAGCCCCGTCGCCCCGGAGTGAACACAGGTGTGGGCCCCGGTGGTACGAGAGGAGAGTGAATAACTGAGGACAAGAGAATGAGTGGATGAGCGAGTGCAGGTGAAACTGAATTAATGAAGGAGAATACAAGCCAGAGGAAAGTGAAAATGAAGCAATGAAGCAGTAATGATGATAATGTAGCAGAATAAATGACCCTAACTGTTATAGGTAAAAATGTCTTACCTGACTGGTTTATCAATATTTTCTTTATTTATCCACTAACGGTTTTTTTTCTATTTAATTTGGTTAGTTATTACATTATCTAACTTCCCTTAAGTCTCATTAATTTTTTTTCGATTCCTAAAATTACTTTCATGGTGTAAATGATATATGTTTAAAACTCTCTCTCTCTCTCTCTCTCTCTCTCTCTCTCTCTCTCTCTCTCTCTCCCACACTTTCCAAACACACAAACACAACACAACACATTCACTCTTTTTCCCTCCTTCCCTTTTCATCACGTCTACTTGTATATTTCTTCAACTCACCGCCCTCTCGCCCTCACACCTGACCTCATTAATCACACCTGCATCGCCTGTCACGCCCCGGCTCACCTGCACACACACACACACACACACACACACACACACACACCTTGTTTCACGCAACATAATTTACAGCCTCATCTCCTCATCTCCCTTCCTGCTTGTGTTACACAACGTCAAATCTTGCTTCCCCTTCTTGTTAGGTATGCATACACGAAGGCCCTGCTCTTATTCTTTGTGATGTTTGTTTTCTTGATTATGGGGGAGTCTTTGTGTATGGAAGAGTTTATTGTTTGCTATATTTTCCGGTGGTGTGTGTCTTTATGGCAAACGAGACTGGCCGAGGGATAAAGAGAATGAAAGGCTGTAAAACTAAAACGTCAACACCATATTTTGTGGGTGTTCGTGTATTGAAGAGTTTATTGCGTGTTATATTATCTGGTGATGTGTGTTCTTTATGGAAAGTGTGTGTGTGTGTGTGTGTGTGTGTGTGTGTGTGTGTGTGTGTGTGTGTGTGTGTGTGTGTGTGTGTGTGTGTGTGTGCTCTCTTTCTCGTCTCTCGAAGGTTGTACATAGTTTGGAGTTTTAGTTTAAGGATATTGACTGACATGACTGTGATAACTATTAAATGTGTGAAATATCTCGTACGCTGTGAATGGACATAATTTACTTTATACTTACTAGGAAAATAAAGAGAAAAACATAATATTTATCTTTTACAATTTCCAGAGGTGCTACATAAAGATAGTGTTTGTGGCGTTACACAATAAAAGGTTTCAAAATCATGATCAGAATAATACCTGTTTTACATGCATGAAACTTTTTGTGCGGAGTGAAAAAAAACCGTTCATTTTATATTTTGCCCGCCAACGTTACGAATGTGGCAGAAAGGAAATTAGCACCAAGCAGATTATTTTCCAGGTAATTTACCGAGGCAAGAATGTTTACCGCGCGGCGAGCAAGACACATGAGAGGCAGCGAGCAGAAGGACGCGGAGGGACAATGTTGACTGGCACGGGGAGGAAGGAAGGAGAGATGGGAGGGAAGGAATGAAGGAGACAAGGAGAAGGAATACATAGGAAGAACAGACACCAGAAGACCTATCGGTCTATGGGAGGAAAAGTATGGAAGGAGGAAGAGAGGAAAAGGAAGAGAGGGAAAGTAGGGAGGGAAAGCAAGGAAGAAGAGTAGGATAAGAAAGAAAGGAAGAAGAGTAAAAGAAAGGGAGGTAGAGCAGGGAGGAGAGGCAAGGAAGAAGGAAGGCTAAGAAAAAAGGTAAAAAGGTAGATTTAGAGATTACATAAAAGTCATTGCGAACATGTTTTACTTACACAGGACGGGAGATAAGATAATGACATAATAAGAAATGGACAAAAGATTACGAGGCCAGAAAAGTCATCTTATTACCATGAAAAAACTACAAAAATATACACACCCAGATAATTCATCTTGCCGTCTTGCTAAAATATAAAAAAATGTACTACCAATACATTAAAAAGTGTAAAAGACAAATGTAGAGGAGAGCAATACTATAAGTCATGAACGTGAGCACAGAGAAGATAACTCACTGAGGAAAATAGAAAACTATAAAAGAGACGCATCACAGAAATCATGAAACAATAGAAACCACAGACGGAAAAAGCAAAAGTCATCCCGAAATAAAAATAGAAAGAAAAATTAATCTAAAACAAACAATGAAAAAATGGAAAATGAAACGAGAAAATAGAAAAATGAAAAAAAAGAGGGAAAGTATGAGAAAACACTGAAGAAAGAAGAAGACAAACACCAAACAGGAAAAAATCTTATAGAGTAAAAATTAATCGGGAAAAAACAATGAAAAAATATAAAACAAAACAATCTCTACTGTCGAAAGAGGAATAAAAAGAGTGAACACGGAGTAAAAAAAAAAAAAAAATAGATACAGAGAAAAAAAATCACCACAAACCGCCCCTCCGACACACATGACAGTCCAGTACACACATCACCCATCGCCATTCTCACTCCCACTCACGCCCACTGACGAAAACACCAACAAACAATCAAACGAAAAACACAATCACCTCCAACACCATCCAGCAAATAATGGCCAAACACCGCCACAACCACGATCACCATCCCTTGCACCTCCACCACCAGCACAACCACCACTACCGCCAACATCCCCACCACCACCATCACCACCAGCAAACAGTAAATAGCAAACAGCAAGCACAGCACAGCCTTCGATTGAGCACCACACAAGAGACTCCTTAGGATAGTTGAAGTCAATGCTGTGGTGGAGCGTAAGTTGTTGTGTGAATGAAGAGCTTCTTGACAGGACAGATGAGGGTGGTCACGAGGGAAAAGGCGTCATCATAAAGGACTGCATCAAAGAGTGGAAGACGCTCAGTACAAGCACCAATTACATTCCTGGTGTGTGTCAGCTTCACAATCTACGCAGATCTGCTAGTAGATAATATAAAACTCAAGAAGCCAGCACGAGGGACTGAATGTTGTAATGAGCTAAAAAATGGATTTGGATGAATTTCGTAACTGGAATTAAAAAAAAACAATAATATGAAGAAATATCACGTTTTAAGACATGGGAAGGAGTGAAGGAAGACCAGATAAGAGTATAATAATGTTGGAGTGTCTTTTACTGAATCATAGATAGTTAGATAAATAGATAGATAACTTTATTGTCAGTTTGCAAAATAGCAATGCATACAAATTGAAATTCTTTGTGGCTAGAGCTTCATATTACAATAAGTTCCTATAAAAGATATAAAATTACTAAAAATGTAAAGTTAATAGAAATATAAAATTACTAAAAATGTAAAGTTAATAGAAATATAAAATTACAAAAAATGTAAAGTTAATAGAAATATAAAATTACTAAAAATGTAAAGTTAATAGACGTTAATGCATAAAATCACTAAAGATATGAAATGTTTCTACAGCTACTCATAAGAACACAATAAAAACACAATCAATCACAGGGGCCATCACACTTTCACACATTCTCACAAGTAATTTATCACCCAGTCACTTTCATGTTTTGAAATGCTTAAAGAGTACGATGCTTTTTGGTACAAACGATTTTTTATATATGTCCGTGCGCTGGGTGGGCAGAGCTAACCTTCTGCCGGACCTGAGGAATGTGTAGCAGGAGTGGAAGGGATGGGTTACATCAGTCCTGTCGATTGAATTTACTTCTTTACTTCCTCGATTTACCTACGATCCTTTTAAGCATATTCTTTTCCCTAGATGTTAATCTACCAAACCAAGTGGTTAAAGAAAACCTTATTATTGACTCTATAGTGGACCTGTAGAAGACTAATTATTTTTTTATCTATGTGTAGATTTTTCAACATGCGTAAAAAATGAAGCCTTTGATTGCATTTCTTCACTACCATGTTGGTATTTGCGCTACCTATTAATTCACGGTCAATCATAAAACCCAAATATTTATATTGTTCCACCCTCTCTATAGATTTTTCATCAATTAAAATGGGATCAGGTAAGCGACGGTTTTTTAATCTAAAGTCAATTAACATTTCTTTGGTTTTCTTTACGTTTAGTTCCAGAAAATTTGATCTGCACCAATCTGCAAAAAGGTGAACCTGGGCTAAGTACTCATCACATTCGTCATTTGATATTTTACCAACAATTACTGTGTCATCGGCATATTTTATGATTGTGCAATTACTAAAAGCACTTCAACAATCGTCTGTGCATAAGCTAAAAAGGACAGGCGACATGACACAACCTTGAGGGGCTCCTGTATTCGTCACTATTATTTTGGACTTCACATTGCCCAACGTGGTATATTGAGGTCTCTTGATTAAAAAACTAAAACTCCACCTTAAAACATGGCCATTTACTCCCATCCCCCTCAATTTGTTCAGCAGAATGTGAGGTTGGATGGTATTGAATGCATAGCTAAAATCTACAAACAAAATCCTTTGCTTGTGTATTCTGTTTATCCATTATATAGACAAAAAAATGTAGAACAATGGAACACGACAGCCTTCCCCCGATAAGCACATAAGTTAACTGGAGATTGTTTACATTGCTGACAGCAAAAAAAAAAAAAAAAAGGAAATTTAACGACATGGATGAGGAGGTGCATATAATATACAATTTGCGATAACATGAAGAATAGAATACGCAGCCGTGGTGAGGTCATCCGATTTGAAAAACATCTGCACTAATTGAAAAAAAATCAAAATAACAATTAAAATGATACAAAAACAACACCATGAATATTTGCGCAAAACAGAAAATCGTTTTCACTTTCATTTTCTCTTTCTCGGGGTTTCAGGTGTTTGGGGGCTTCGCAAATTGTCTGCCTCCTCACTCCCTACCTGTTTCGTCTCTAACCTAAAAAAAAGAAACGTTTCGATTACCCGATATCATCATCGACACACACACACACACACACACACACACACACACACAAAGCCTTCTTCTTTAAAATCAATACATAACAAAGGTTTTATCCAGTGAGGTAAAAAGAGAGGGAAGGAGAGAAAAAGAGAGGGAGGGGAGGAGGGGAAGGGGGAGGAAAGAATGATGGATGGAGGCACGGTAGAGGAAGACGAAGAAGAGAGACGAGTGGATTAGGGATGAAGGTAAAAGAAAGGTTGATGAGAGAGAGAGAGAGTCAATATTTATGATAAGCCGTAAGATGTAGGTAATATTGTAAGCCTTTGGATGTGAAGAAGAGTAAAGTTTTAAAGGTCTCTCTCTCTCTCTCTCTCTCTCTCTCTCTCTCTCTCTCTCTCTCTCTCTCTCTCTCTCTCTCTCTCTCTCACTCTCTCTCTCTCTCTCTCTCTCTCTTTCTCCTGCTTACTTCTTTCTCCTACATTTTTTTCCATTTTCCCTCTCTTCCTGCTGTCTATTACTCAACTTTTCTTTCTTCATTTCCTCTTCTTTCTTTCCTTAGCTTTTTTGCACCTAAAATTGATACTTCATTCCCTTCTTATTTACCTTGCTTTCCTTAGTCCCTCCTTCCTTGTTTTCCCTCGTTCCTACCTTTACCTTATGTTTCTTCTCTCTTCCTTTTCAACTTTTATCTCTCCTTCATTCCCCTTTTCTCCCTTTCTTCCTTTCAGACACAAATTTTCTCTTATCTCCCCATCTCTCCTTTCTCTCCTCCCGTCCTTTTCTCCTTTACTCTGTATTCTAGTTCGTTTAAAAAAATGTTTTTTTTTCCTTTTTTCATTAGACTTTTTCTATTAAAAGATTAATATAATTTGCTCATTTTTTACGCTTATGTTAGCATTTACATGTAAAGAGAGACAGAGAGGAGAGAAGAGAGGAGGAAAGAAGAGACGAGGGAGAGGAGAGGAGACAAACATCTCTCCTTTTTCTCCTCCCTTCCTTTTCTCCGATCTCCCCATCTCTTTTCTCTCCTCTTTTCCTTTTCTCCTATCTCCCCATTTCTCCTTTCTCTCCTCCCTTCCTTTTCTCCGATCTCCCCATCTCTCCTTTCTCTCCTCCCTTCCTTTCCTCCTTTTCTCCCGTTATCATTATCCACCTTCCTCCCTCCTTCTCTATCTTGTCTTCCTCTCTTCCTCATCTTTCCTTTTCACCTCCCTCGCTCTTTAAACATCCTCCCTTGTTTTATTTTCTACCTCCTTCTCTTCTTTTCATTCTTATATCCACTGGTTTTTCTTCTTTCCTTTTCTTTATTTTCCTTCCTCTCACTGTCCCTCTTTCCCTCCTTACCTTTTCTCCATTCTTTACTATGATTTCTTTGCCTTTCTACCTTCCCTCTTTCTTTCTATCCTAGCTCTTCGCTCTCCTCCTTTACCTTTCACCTTCCTCCTCTCCTCTTTACTTTACCTTCCCTCCCTCCCTTCCTACCGGTCCATGTCATGAAATCACCAATAAATCCTGAACTCCTTTCCCTCCAATCCTTCCTCTCCCTCCTCCTCCTTCCTCTCTCCCTCTTCCCCTCCTATCATCTCTCCCTTCCTCCCTCCTTCCCTCCCTTGTCGTCAAATTTGCATAGCTTCTTTGTTGTTACCTTCTCTTCCTCTGCTTTCCTTTCCTCTCCTTTCCTCTCTTCTCCTCTCTTCTCCTCTCTGCTTGTCTCCTCTCCTCTCCCTCCTCTCTATTTTCCTCCTCTCTTCTCTCCTCTCTGTCTTTCTTTACATGTAAATGCTAACATAAGCGCAAAAAATGAGCAAATTATATTAATATTTTAATAGAAAAACTCTAATTAGAAAAAAAATGGAAAAAAATTAGAGCATTTTTTTAAACGAACTAGAATAGAGAGTAATACGAATTTTAGAAAAAAAAAGAAGGGAAAGAAGCATAAAGAAAATAAGTATATGTTAAAAAATACGACTGCATAGAAGCAGAAAAAAATCATAAAGCCGTATCGTGCACTGGACAAATAAAATAAAAATGTGAAGCAAAAAATCAATGAGAAAATGTCAGTCGCGAGCAAGAGAACAATGTGGAAAACGAAAACCAATAGAAAACGGTAACGCCCCAGACCTTCAACAACGACAAAAACAACAGACACCACCACCACCACCACCAATAACAACAACAACAACGACAAAAACAACAATGACAACAGCAACAACAACAACAAACAAGTAAACAAACAAAGCAACAAGAGGAGGATGAAGCAAAAAAAATCGAGCGAAATAGCGAATTACATGGAAGCGCAAAACGCAAACTCGATTTTCGAAACCACACACGAAACAGTTACTGGAACTCTCTCTCTCTCTCTCTCTCTCTCTCTCTCTCTCTCTCTCTCTCTCTCTCTCTCTCTCTCTCTCTCTCTCTCTCTCTCTCTCTCTCTCTCTCTCTCTCTCTCTCTCTCTCTCTCTCTCTCTCTCTCTCTCTCTCTCTCTCTCTCTCTCTCTCTCTCTCTCTCTCTCTCTCTCTCTCTCTCTCTCTCTCTCTCTCTCTCTCTCTCTCTCTCTCTCTCTCTCTCTCTCTCTCTCTCTCTCTCTCTCTCTCTCTCTCTCTCTCTCTCTCTCTCTCTCTCTCTCTCTCTCTCTCTCTCTCTCTCTCTCTCTCTCTCTCTCTCTCTCTCTCTCTCTGCACCCTGACACTCCTTCCCCTCCTCCGTCTTCTCCTCTTCCTCCTCCTCCTCCAGGGTATAGATAAAACAGTTTGACTTTTGAGATGAATAGAAAAAAAAAGAAAAAAAAAGTTTATGAAATACAAACAGGTGTAGTTTGTGCAAAGTTATTATCTCTCTCTCTCTCTCTCTCTCTCTCTCTCTCTCTCTCTCTCTCTCTCTCTCTCTCTCTCTCTCTCTCTCTCTCTCTCTATATATATATATATATATATATATCCAGGTAGCTGCGGGACTCATGTTTATTTTAGGTCCCTCTAAGCGAGAATAATGTGAAAAAATCATCACTCACGCAAACCATTTCATATATATATATATATATATATATATATATATATATATATATATATATATATATATATATATATATATATATATATATATATATATATATATATATATATATATATATATATATATATATATATATATATATATATATATATATATATATATATATATATATATATATATATATATATATATATATATATATATATATATATATATATATATATATATATATATATTATAAAATAATAATATAATAATAAATAGTAAACAAGAAAATATGAAAAAAAACAAAAAGAAAAATGGATTTATAAAATTGGTATGAAACTACCATTTTCATATATTTCACAATTTATTTGCTATGTATTACTTTATTTATTTGTTAATATCATTATTCTTCCATTATTTGACCTTTGTTTTATTTTTTAGTTATTTAAATTTATTTCTTCTTTCAGTTACTGGTTTGTTTAATGATATTACGAAAACATGTATGGAAGAGTTTACTGTTTGCTATATTTTCCGGTGGTGTGTGTCTTTATGGCAAACGAGACTGACCGAGGGATAAAGAGAATGAAAGGCTGTAAAACTAAAACAACGCCAACACCATATTTTGTGGGTGTTCGTGTATTAAAGAGTTTATTGCGTGTTATATTATCTGGTGATGTGTGTTCTTTATGGAAAGTGTGTGTGTGTGTGTGTGTGTGTGTGTGTGTGTGTGTGTGTGTGTGTGTGTGTGTGTGTGTGTGTGTGTGTGTGTGTGTGTGTGTGTGTGTGTGTGTGTGTGTGTGTGTGTGTGTGTGTGTGTGCTCTTTCTCGTCTCTCGAAGGTTGTACATAGTTTGGAGTTTTAGTTTAAGGATATTGACTGACATGACTGTGATATCTATTAAATGTATGAAATATCTCGTACGCTGTGAATGGACATAATTTACTTTATACTTACTAGGAAAATAAAGAGGAAAACATAATATTTATCTTTTACAATTTCCAAAGGTGCTACATAAAGATAGTGTTTGTGGCGTTACACAATAAAAGGTTTCAAAATCATGATCAGAATAATACGTTTTACATGCATGAAACTTTTTGTGCGGAGTGAAAAAAAAACGTTCATTTCATATTTTGCCCGCCAACGTTACGAATGTGGCAGAAAGGAAATTAGCACCAAGCAGATTATTTTCCAGGTAATTTACCGAGGCGAGAATGTTTACTGCGCGGCGAGCAAGACACATGAGAGGCAGCGAGCAGAAGGACGCGGAGGGACAATGTTGACTGGCACGGGGAGGAAGGAAGGAGAGATGGGAGGGAAGGAATGGAGGAGGCAAGGAGAAGGAATACATAGGAAGAACAGGCACCAGAAGACCTATCGGTCTATGGGAGGAAAAGTATGGAAGGAGGAAGAGAGGAAAAGGAAGAGAGGGAAAGTAGGGAGGGAAAGCAAGGAAGAAGAGTAGGATAAGAAAGAAAGGAAGAAGAGTAAAAGAAAGGGAGGTAGAGCAGGGAGGAGAGGCAAGGAAGAAGGAAGGCTAAGAAAAAAGGTAAAAAGGTAGATTTAGAGATTACATAAAAGTCATTGCGAACATGTTTTACTTACACAGGACGGGAGATAAGATAATGACATAATAAGAAATGGACAAAAGATTACGAGGCCAGAAAATTCATCTTATTACCATGAAAAAACTACAAAAATATTACACACCCAGATAATTCATCTTGCCGTCTTGCTAAAATAAAAAAAAATGTACTACCAATACATTAAAAAGTGTAAAAGACAAATGTAGAGGAGAGCAATACTATAAGTCATGAAAGTGAGCACAGAGAAGAGAACTCACTGAGGAAAATAGAAAACTATAAAAGAGACGCATCACAGAAGTCATGAAACAATAGAAACCACAGACGGAAAAAGCAAAAGTCATCCCGAAATAAAAATAGAAAGAAAAATTAATCTAAAACAAACAATGAAAAAAATTAAAAATGAAACGAGAAAAGAGAAATGAAAAGACAAGAGGGAAAACATGAGAAAACACTGAAGAAAGAAGACAAACACCATACAGGAAAAATCTTTGAGTAAAAATTATTCGGGAAAAACAATAAAAAAATATAAAACAAAACAATCTCTACTATCGAAAGAGGAGTAAAATGTGAACACGAAGGGTAATAAAAATGATAAAAATAGATGCAGAAATATAGAGAAAAAAACACCACACACACCGCCCGGCCGACACACACCACAGTCCAGTACACACACACACCCATCGCCCTTCTGACTCCCACTCACTCCCACTGACGAAAACACCAACAAACAAACAAACGAAAACACAATCACCTCCAACACCAACCATCAAATAATCGCCAAACATCCCCACCACCACGATCACCACCCCTTGCACCTCCACCACCAGCACAACCACCACTACCGCCAACATCCCCACCACCACCACCACCACCAGCAAACAATAAATAGCAAACAGCAAGCACAGCACAGCCTTCGATTGAGCACCACACAAGAGACTCCTTAGGATAGTTGAAGTCAATGCTGTGGTGGAGCGTAAGTTGTTGTGTGAATGAAGAGCTTCTTGACAGGACAGATGAGGGTGGTCACGAGGGAAAAGGCGTCATCATAAAGGACTGCATCAAAGAGTGGAAGACGCTCAGTACAAGCACCAATTACATTCCTGGTGTGTGTCAGCTTCACAATCTACGCAGATCTGCTAGTAGATAATATAAAACTCAAGAAGCCAGCACGAGGGACTGAATGTTGTAATGAGCTAAAAAATGGATTTGGATGAATTTCGTAACTGGAATTAAAAAAAAAACAATAATATGAAGAAATATCACGTTTTAAGACATGGGAAGGAGTGAAGGAAGACCAGATAAGAGTATAATAATGTTGGAGTGTCTTTTACTGAATCATAGATAGTTAGATAAATAGATAGATAACTTTATTGTCAGTTTGCAAAATAGCAATGCATACAAATTGAAATTCTTTGTGGCTAGAGCTTCATATTACAATAAGTTCCTATAAAAGATATATAAATTACTAAAATGTAAAGTTAATAGAAATATAAAATTACTAAAATGTAAAGTTAATAGAAATATAAAATTACAAAAATGTAAAAGTTAATAGAAATATAAAATTACTAAAATGTAAAGTTAATAGACGTTAATGCATAAAATCACTAAAGATATGAAATGTTTCTACAGCTACTCATAAGAACACAATAAAAACACAATCAATCACCGGGGCCATAACACTTTCACACATTCTCACAACTAATTTATCAACCAGTAACTTTCATGTTTTGAAATGCTTAAAGAGTAAGATGCTTTTTGGTAAAAACGATTTATTATATATGTCCGTGCTGGTGGGCAGAGCTAACCTTCTGCCGGACCTGAGGAATGTGTAGCAGGAGGAAGGATGGGTTACATCAGTCCTGTCGATTGAATTTACTTTTACTTCCTCGATTTACCTACGATCCTTTTAAGCATATTCTTTTTCCCTAGATGTTATTCTACCAAACCAAGTGGTTAAAGAAAAACTTATTACAGACTCTATAGTGGACCTTGTAGAAGACTAATTATTTTTTATCTATGTAGATTTTCAACATGCGTAAAAAATGAAGCCTTGGATTGCATTTCTTCACTACCATGTTGGTATTTGCGCTACCTATTAATTCACGGTCAATCATAAAACCCAAATATTTATATTGTTCCACCCTCTCTATAGATTTTTCATCAATTAAAATGGGATTAGGTAAGCGACGGTTTTTTAATCTAAAGTTAATTAACATTTCTTTGGTTTTCTTTAAGTTTAGTTCCAGAAAATTTGATCTGCACCAATCTGCAAAAAGGTGAACCTGGGCTAAGTACTCATCACATTCGTCATTTGATATTTTACCAACAATTACTGTGTCATCGGCATATTTTATGATTGTGCAATTACTAAAAGCACTTCAACAATCGTCTGTGCATAAGCTAAAAAGGACAGGCGACATGACACAACCTTGAGGGGCTCCTGTATTCGTCACTATTATTTTGGACTTCACATTGCCCAACGTGGTATATTGAGGTCTCTTGATTAAAAACTAAAACTCCACCTTAAAACATGGGTTTACTCCCATCCCCTCAATTTGTTCAGCAGAATGTGAGGTTGGATGGTATTGAATGCATAGCTAAAATCTACAAACAAAATCCTTTGCTTGTGTATTCTGTTTATCCATTATATAGAAAAAAAAATGTAGAACAATGGAACACGACAGCCTTCCCCCGATAAGGACATATGTTAATTAACTGGAGATTGTTTACATTGCTGACTATCAAAAAAATGGATATTTAACGACATGGATGAGGAGGTGCATATAATATGCAATTTGCGATAAAATTAAGAATAGAATACGCAGCCGTGGTGAGGTCATCTGATTTGAAAAACATTTGCATTAGTTGAAAAAATTGCAAAATGATAATAAAAAAGATATACAAAACAATACCATGAACATTTGCGGGAAATAGGAAATAGTTTTCACTTTCATTTTCTCTTTCTCGGCGTTTCCGGTGTTTGGGGGTCCGTAAAGTGTCTGCCTCCTCACTCTCTACCTGTTCCGCCTCTTACCTAAAAAATAAAGAAACGTTTCGATTACCCAATATCATCATCGACACACACACACACACACACACACACACACACACACACACACACACGCACGCGAAAAGCCTTCTTCTTTAAAATCAATACATAACAAAGGTTTTACCCAGTGAGGTAAACAGAGAGGGAGGGAGAGAAAAAGAGAGGGAGGGGAAGTGGGGGAGGGGGAGGAAAGAACGATGGTAGAGGCAGGGTGGAGGAAAAGGAAGAAGAGAGACGAGTGGATTAGGGATGATGAGAGAGAGAGAGAGAGAGAGAGAGAGAGAGAGAGAGAGAGAGAGAGAGAGAGAGAGAGAGAGAGAGAGAGAGAGAGAGAGAGAGAGAGAGAGAGAGAGAGAGACAGAGAGAGAGAGAGAGAGAGAGAGAGAGAGAGAGAGAGTCAATATTTATGATAAGCCGTAAGATGTAGGTAATATTGTAAGCCTTTGGATGTGAAGAAGAGTAAAGTTTTAAAGGTCTCTCTCTCTCTCTCTCTCTCTCTCTCTCTCCCCCTCCCACTCTCTCTCCCTCTCTCTCCCCCTCTCCACCTCTTTCTCTCTGATGCAGTTTTTTCAACCTCCTTACCTTCTTCCCTGCTTACTTCTTTCTCCTACATTTTTTTCCATTTTCCCTCTCTTCCTGCTGTCTATTACTCAACTTTTCTTTCTTCATTTCCTCTTCTTTCTTTCCTTAGCTTTTTTGCACCTAAAATTGATACTTCATTCCCTTCTTATTTACCTTGCTTTCCTTAGTCCCTCCTTCCTTTTTTCCCTCGTTCCTACCTTTGCCTTATTTTTCTTCTCTCTTCCTCTTCAACTTTTATCTCTCCTTCATTCCCCTTTTCTCCCTTTCTTCCTTTCAGACACAAATTTTCTCTTATCTCCCCATCTCTCCTTTCTCTCCTCCCTTCCTTTTCTCCTTTACTCTGTATTCTAGTTCGTTTAAAACAATGCTCTATTTTTTTCATTTTTTTCATTAGACTTTTTCTATTAAAAGATTAATATAATTTGCTCCTTTTCTACGCTTATGTTAGCATTTACATGTAAAGAGAGACAGAGAGGAGAGAAGAGAGGAGGAAAGAAGAGACGAGGGAGAGGAGAGGAGACAAACATCTCTCCTTTCTCTCCTCCCTTCCTTTTCTCCGATCTCCCCATTTCTCCTTTCTCTCCTCCCTTCCTTTTCTCCGGTCTCCCCATCTCTCCTTTCTCTCCTCCCTTCCTTTTCTCCGATCTCCCCATCTCTCCTTTCTCTCCTCCCTTCCTTTTCTCCTATCTCCCCATCTCTCCTTTCTCTCCTCCCTTCCTTTTCTCCGATCTCCCCATCTCTCCTTTCTCTCCTCCCTTCCTTTTCTCCTGTCTCCCCATTTCTCCTTTTTCTCCTCCCTTCCTTTTCTCCGATCTCCCCATCTCTCCTTTCTCTCCTCCCTTCCTTTTTTCCGATCTCCCCATCTCTCCTTTCTCTACTCCCTTCCTTTTCTCCGATCTCTCCATCTCTCCTTTCTCTCCTCCCTTCCTTTCCTCCGATCTCCCCATCTCCTTTCTCTCCTCCCTTCCTTTTCTCCTATCTCCCCATCTCTCCTTTCTCTCCTCCCTTCCTTTCCTCCTTTTCTCCCGTTATCATTTTCCACCTTCCTCCCTCCTTCTCTATCTTGTCTTCCTCTCTTCCTCATCTTTCCTTTTCACCTCCCTCTCTCCCTAAACATCCTTCCTTGTTTTATTTTCTACCTCCTTCTCTTCCTTTCATTCTTATATCCACTGATTTTTCTTCTTTCCTTTTCTTTCTTTTCCTTCCTCTCACTGTCCCTCTTTCCCTCCTTACCTTTTCTCCATTCTTTCCTATGATTTTTTTGCCTTTCTACCTTCCCTCTTTCTTTCTATCCTAGCTCTTCGCTCTCCTCCTTTACTTTTCTCCTTCCTCCTCTCCTCTTTACCTTACCTTCCCTCCCTCCCTTCCTACCGGTCCATGTTATGAAATCACCAATAAATCCTGAACTCCTTTCCCTCCAATCCTTCCTCTCCCTCCTCCTCCCTCCTCTCTCCCTCTTCCCCTCCTGTCTTATCTCCCTCCCTCCCTCCTTCCCTCCCTTTTCGTCAAATTTGCATAGCTTCTTTGTTGTTACCTTCTCTTCCTCTGCTTTCCTTTCCTTTCCTTTCCTCTCTTCTCCTCTCTTCTCCTCTCTCCTTGTCTCCTCTCCTCTCCCTCCTCTCTATTTTCCTCCTCTCTTCTCTCCTCTCTGTCTCTCTTTACATGTAAATGCTAACATAAGCGTAAAAAATTAGCAAATTATATTCATGTTTTAATAGAAAATGTCTAATGAGAAAAAAAAGGAAAAAAAATTAGAGCATTTTTTCAAAGGAACCAGAATACTGAGTAATACGAGTTTTAGAAGAAAAAAAAGGGAAAGAAGCATAAAGAAAATAAGTAGATGTTAAAAAATATGACTGCATAAAAACAGGAAAAATCATAAAGCCAAATCTTGCACTGGACAAATATATATAAAAAAAAAAATGTGAAGCAAACAAATGAATGAGAAAATGACAGTCGCGAGCAAGAAAACAATGTGGAAAACGAAAACCAATAGAAAACGGTAACGCCCCAGACCTTCAACAACGACAAAAACAACAATGACACCACCACCACCACCACCACTAACAACAACAACAACAACAACAACAACAACAACAAACAAGCAAACAAACAAAGCAGCAAGAGGAGGATGAAGCAAAAAAAATCGAGCGAAATAGCGAATTACATGGAAGCGCAAAACGCAAACTCGAATTTCGAAACCACACACGAAACAGTTACTGGAACACTCTCTCTCTCTCTGCATCCTGACAGTAAGGAATGTGTTTCTCCTTCCCCTCCTCCGTCTTCTCCTCTTCCTCCTCCTCCTCCAGGGTATAGATAAAACAGTTTGACTTTTGAGATGAAAAGAAAAAAAAGAAAAGAATAAAGAAAATGTATATGAAAAACAAACATGAGTACATGGTTCTCTCTCTCTCTGCATCCTGACAGTAAGGAATGTGCCTCCCTCCTCCGTCTTCCTCTCCTCCTCCTCCTCCAGGTATAGATAAAACAGTTTGACTTTGAGATGAATAGAAAAAGAAAAAAAGTTTATGTCACAAACAGGTGTAGTTTGTCTCTCTCTCTCTCTCTCTCTCTCTCTCTCTCTGCCAGGCAGACAAGTCACCGGTGTTTACCTGGAGAGAGTCTGGTCTCATCTATGTGTGTGTGTGTGTGTGTGTGTGTGTGTGTGTGTGTGTGTGTCCAAAATCTATTGTCCTCAAACACACAAAGAACTAAACAAACCAATATGGTGGAATTGACTTCATTACATTCCGGAATTCAAAACAATCCACTTTCTTGCATGAGTTTCTTTTCACCAGTACTTTCATTTTCTTTATGTTTCCTATACCTTCATTATTATTATCAACCCATTTGCATTTCTTAGTTTTCCCTCATATTTAATTTTCACTCTGTCTTTCATTATCCAGCGTATTTTCTTTATTTTTTTACTTTTTTAAAAGAATCACGATTTATATTCATACACATCATCATCATCATAATCATCATCATCATCATCATCACATTTTATCAGTCTTTCTTTATTTCACAAAAAAAGAGGCGAATAATGTATTTCTTACTATTTTTTTTCTTTCCTTCATGCAAACTTTAGCCCCAAATACACTGCTGAATTTTGGTTCACGAATGCGCGGGAATATGAGGGTCATCCTGTGTCGTGGACAAGTTCGGCATCTTTCTTGCCTGTTCGTGGCCTTTCGGGGACATGTCTGCGTCCACCGCGCGACTTTTGACAGATGGTCACGACCGCCATGAAAGTTTCATGTTCCATGAAAAATTCGCGACCGTTCGCCGAATGTGCACGAATGCAAAATGGACGCCGAATTGTCGCCGAAATGTCGCCGACATGTCCCGGACAATTCGGCGTCCAATTCGTGGTGTTCGGCGGATCATCGCCGAATTTTGGCCGCAGATTTTTTTTTTTTTTTTTTTGCGAATTTGTCGCCGACATGTTGCCGAATATTCGTGTTTGTCGCTGAATATTTGGAGAAATGTCTCCGACATGTCGCCCAATGGTCAAACCTATTCGGGGACATGTCTCCGAATATTCGGCGATTTAATCACGACACGGCAACCGGGTCGCGGTGGGAGGCGTACGCGGGGGGGTCTCTCTCTCTATATATATATATATCCAGGTAACAGGGACTATGTTTATTTTAGGTCCTCTAAGCGAGAGAATAATGTGTGAAAAATCATCACCCATATATATATATATATATATATATCATATATATATATATATATATATATATATATATATATATATATATATATATATATATATATATATATATATATATATATATATATATATATATATATATATATATATATATATATATATATATATATATATATATATATATATATATATATATATATATATATATATATATATATATATATATATATATATATATATATATATATATATATATATATATATATATATATATATATATATATATATATATATATATATATATATATATATATATATATATATATATATATATATATATATATATATATATATATATATATATATATATATATATATATATATATATATATATATATATATATATATATATATATATATATATATATATATATATATATATATATATATATATATATATATATATATATATATATATATATATATATATATATATATATATATATATATATTATAAAATAATAATATAATAATAAATAGTAAACAAGAAAATATGAAAAAAAACAAAAAGAAAAATGGATTTATAAAATTGGTATGAAACTACCATTTTCATATATTTCACAATTTATTTGCTATGTATTACTTTATTTATTTGTTAATATCATTATTCTTCCATTATTTAACCTTTGTTTTATTTTTTAGTTATTTAAATTTATTTCTTCTTTCAGTTACTGGTTTGTTTAATGATATTACGAAAACATTCATTCATTCTAAGATATTTGTAGGAGGGCAAAACAAAAACTAGTCACATTTAAGCATTTTATTACACATACTATCATACATATTACCACACATATTATCACACAGGGTATTTACTCGCCCACAATTCTGTCCTGACAGGCCACTGCTCCCCGGGTGTTGCAGTACTCCATAGGGTAGGCGCGGATATTTTTGGGGTCTACCATAGCTCTTGGGTTCCGCAGTGGGTCGAGTGGGACGAGTTGATCGCCCTCTCGCCATTCCCCTGGAACATATTGCGAGACGAGGTGGGCTCTTCAGCTGCCGGTGAAGAGTGCTTTTATGGTCAGCTGTCAGAAATCTTGGCACTATCGGAAAACTGTCCCCGATATGTCGCCGACACTTCGGGGACATACGAAGACAATTCGGCATCTTGTCGCTAATTTTTACGACACCCCCCCCCCAAAAAAAAAAAACCGTTAAAATTGCAAATTTTGAACTCGGGGACATGGACGCCGAATAGTCGGCGACATGTTTCCGAACTGTCCCCGAATTATCTTGAGCATTCGTCAACATGTTGCCGAATGGTCACGAACTTTAAGAATCTTGGTCATGTCGGCGAACCGGTTCCCGAATTTTTTCGAACTTATTCGGCGACAAGTTCGTGGCCAAAATTCGGCAGTGTATTTGGGGCTGTAGCTGAACACTCTTCTCTCTCTCTCTCTCCCTTCGGACAAAAATTCACTTCACATGAAATCATGTCTTGGACTCTTTACTCTTCGTATTTAATTTTTTTTTTTTTTTGCTTCTTTCTTATTTCCTTTTCAGTATCTCTTATTTCTCCTAATATTACCTTTTTTTTGTTTTTATTAATCCTTTCTTCTTGCAGTTCTTCTCCTTTCTTACTTTGCCTCTTTCTTCCTGTTCTTTTTCTACTTCCTCCTCCTGGTATTTTTGATTTTTTTGTTTTGTTTTTTTTCTGCTTTTTTTCTGTTTTATGTATCTGTTTAACTACTTCGTCTTGCACTTTCTTTCTTCCTATTTTTGTTTTTCATGATCTTTCTCCTTTTCCTCTTCTTCTTCCTTTTCTTTTCTTTCATTCTTCTTCTTCTTCTTCTTTAACTTCTCTGTTTCCTCCTCCTCCTCCCTATCTTCCTCCCTCTCCTCCTAGGGAGAGAAAAAGTAAAAATGAGAAAATAATGGAAAGGAGGAAATATTTAGAGGAAAGAGAATCGGTGGAGAAGACGAGGAAGGGTAAATGTGTGGAAAATATCGAAGACACGATCATAATACGAAGGAGGAAGAGAAGGAAGGAAGGGAAAGGAGGAGTAGAAAACATGACTTGGGGATAACGAATAATACAAAAAGGGGTTAGTTTTGGAAAGCGATAAATGACATAAGAAAGAAGGGAGAGAATTCAAGAAGAAAACAAGGATGGAAAGAAGAAAATGTAGAAGGAATGAAGGAAGGAAGCTACACCAACAAATGAGAAGGGGGAGAGGAAGAAAGATAAGGAAACTGAGTCGAAAGAAATAATACTAGTTAAAAGTAAAAGGAGAAAAATGGAACGGACGAAAACAAAAAAGGTAACGACATGAGACGGAAATAAAAAGAAGGAAGAGAAAAATAGTAAGGGGGAGAAATAAGAAAGGGGAAAGTGTAAGGGGGAGAAAGCAAGGGTATGATAAACAGTAAAAAATAAGATAAAGAAAGGAGAGAGTAGAAGGTAGAAAAAAGAGGAGAAACCGAGGAACAAAAAGGAAAAATAAGGAAAGGAAAGAAGCAGGAGGGAGGTTTAGAGAAGAGAATGGAGAGGAAGGGAGAGGAAGGGAAGAGGGGAGAGAGAGAGAGAGAGAGAGAGAGAGAGAGAGAGAGAGAGAGAGAGAGAGAGAGAGAGAGAGAGAGAGAGAGAGAGAGAGAGAGAGAGAGAGAGAGAGAGAGAGAGAGAGAGAGAGAGAGAGAGAGAGAGAGAGAGAGAGAGAGAGAGAGAGAGAGAGAGAGAGAGAGAGAGAGAGAGAGAGAGAGAGAGAGAGAGAGAGAGAGAGAGAGAGAGAGAGAGAGAGAGAGAGAGAGAGAGAGAGAGAGAGAGAGAGAGAGAGAGAGAGAGAGAGAGAGAGAGAGAGAGAGAGAGAGAGAGAGAGAGAGAGAGAGAGAGAGAGAGAGAGAGAGAGAGAGAGAGAGAGAGAGAGAGAGAGAGAGAGAGAGAGAGAGAGAGAGAGAGAGAGAGAGAGAGAGAGAGAGAGAGAGAGAGAGAGAGAGAGAGAGAGAGAGAGAGAGAGAGAGAGAGAGAAGCCCCACAGTGCCTAAGAATGGCCAGCAGGACGCAGCGGCGCGTAATGAAATTTGTGTGGCGGGTTGGTGGCGAGTCAGGGAAAGGCCTGTGATTATAGGAGACACGGGTGGGGGGAGGGAAGGAAGAGGTGGAACTAGAGGTAGTGTGTAAGTTTCGCATGGTTAAAGACGAAGAGGGAGAAGGAGGAGGAGGAGGAGGAGAAGGAGGAGAGAGAAGGTGGAGGAGGAAGATAACTATCTGGGATAAGAAAATGCGAACGAAAAGAGAAGCAAGAAGAGGAGGAATTACAATGAAGTACAGGAGGCGAAAACATTTTTGGAGGAGGAAGAAGAGGAGCAGGGGAGAAGGAAGAGTAATCAACAGTGGAAAGATGAGTAAATAAGTAAATGGAATATAGACACAACAAATTAAAGAATTGTTAGACATTGCAAGTAAAAAGGGAAGGAAGCGGATAATGAATAGATAAACAAAGTAAACAAAAGGGAGGCGGTTGCTGAACGGATAGCGGGACGGCCCCGCGTTCAGGAGGACGCGAGTTCAATCCCCGACCGGTGCCACCAAGCTGGGATTTTTCAGCCGCCGCCGAGTGGCTTAAAACTACCCACATGCTGTCCAGAAGACCACCTATCAACCCGGACTCTAGATTCTGGGATTAAAGATGAGCTCCGGGAGGGCAGCATGAGCCAATGCAAGATGGCGCCACTATAAACACTCGCTTACGCCAGAACGGGCTGGGCCGACGACTCACTACCAGAGGCAGTTTATAAACACTTACGTGCAGATATGGAACCGTCTCCTTGCGTCCGGTCAGCTGCCTCAGCAGTTCACACACTGGCAACAATATAAACTGTTTGTGAACCAGGGTCTGAACAATTTGTGAAAAGGTTAGGCTTTCACATAGGGGATACCAACTATGTTCCCTTTAGCCTAGAAACTAGTGCCGCTATATAATGTAATGTTATAGGTACTAGGCCCTGATGTAAGTAAGTGTCTGTGTAAAAAAAAAAAAAGAGAGAGAGAGAGAGAGAGAGAGAGAGAGAGAGAGAGAGAGAGAGAGAGAGAGAGAGAGAGAGAGAGAGAGAGAGAGAGAGAGAGAGAGAGAGAGAGAGAGAGAGAGAGAGAGAGAGAGAGAGAGAGAGAGAGAGAGAGAGAGAGAGAGAGAGAGAGAGACAGAGAGAGAGGGGAGAAGGAGGAGGACGAGGAAAAGAAATCAAAGAAAAAGGAATTGAAAAGGGAAAAGAGAAACGAAGAGAGGAAAAGAGAAAAGAGGAGAAGGGGAGAGAGAAGAGACGGAATTAGAAAGAAGATGAGAAAAGGCAGGGAATTAATCTGAGGGGAAAACAGATAAACGAAACCGGATAAAAGGAAACAAGAGGGAGAGGAGCAAAAGTAAAATAAAATAAGGATAATACTGGAACCGAATAGGAATGAAAGAATGAAGAAAAAATCAACACAACAACAAAACGAAGATTAATAAATATATATATAAAAAAAAACAGAAAGATATGAATAACACGAAAAAATGAAATGATAGAGAAAAGTTGTGTACGGCAGTTGAGAAAAGTATAGGAAGAAAAAATAAATAAAAAGAGATGAAAAAAAGACAAAGAGGAAGGAAGAGGAAACGTGTGCTAGAGACAGACAGACAGACGGATAACTGGGGAGACGGGAGGAGGAGGCAAAACGGGGACTAAAAAAGAATACACAAACAAAACGAGGGAGACGGAAGCGAAGATAAGAGAAATCGAAAAAGAAAAATACAAACAGAAAAACATTTGAGGAAGGAGAAGGGAAAAAGAACGACGGTGAAACAGGAGGAGGAGGAGGAGGAGGAGGAGGAGGAGGAGGAGGAGGAGGAGGAGGAGGAAGGAAGAAAGAAAAAAGAAGAAAGATAATTATAAGAGTATCGGAATATGGAAAAAATGTAAGAGAAAAAAAAGGAAAGAGCGGGCAGAGGGAGGAAGAGAAAATATAAAAAAATAAACATGAAATAGAAAACAAGATCAAAGGGACAAAGGGTAAATGAAAACTGGTATGGTAAGAACACACACACACACACACACACACACACACACACACACACAACAACAACAACAACAACAACGAGGAGATATAAAAGCGATAATAGAAAGTATAAAACAAATAATAATAAGGAAGACGTACATAACAAACCAGGAAGTCAAGATAAGGGAATAAACCAATGGAATTAACACGTGCGATGATAATTAAGGAAGCAATAGACAACAGAAGAATGCGTGATAAAGGTCATAAATATATATAAACACGGTAATAAGGGAGATCAGGCGTGAGGAAAGGGAGAGAGAAAGGGAGGAATAGAAGGAGTTAGAGGTGGTGAATGAAGTAGTAGTAATAGCAGAAGACCAGAAACAAGAACAAGAACACCAGGAACAAGAATAAGAACCAGAATAAGAAGAAAACAAGAAAATGAATAATTACATGAACACAAATAAATGGAAGGGGATGAAGGAGTAAACAGAATACAGAGAGAAAGACGACGACTAAAATGAAGAAGGAAATGGTTATACACTATCTGAAATTAGGCTTTCTATGAACAGATTTTAAACATGCAAATCAAACCTTAGGCCCATACTCTCAAACATTTCGAGGCTGACATACAAATTCAAGGATAAGGCTTTCGTAGAGCTTGTGGTAATGTTTCCGTAGGTAGTTTTATGCTCCTAGTGACAATGTGACAAGGCTTCTGCACCATGAATGTGAACACACACTCATGAGAACCCGACTAATCCTCTTTGTGGACTTTGGAAAGAGTTGTGAGAGCAGAAAGCGTCTGAGAATAAAAGAAAAACACTTAGATAATCAATAAGAGGAGAGAATAATACTAGTGAGTGATAGTAAATGAACAATGAAAACAACAAGGAAAGAACGGAAAAAAAAGAAGGTAACGATAATGTAGTAATAATAAGAACAAAAAGCAAAACAACTAGAAAATAAAAGAAAAAAAACAGGACAATAATAATGAAAGTGATGAAAATAAGAACAATAACAAGAACAACACCAACCTTCACGATCAAACAAACAAGTGGCGTGATAGAAAAAGTTACGGAAAAGTGAAGGAAGGAAAACAAGAACGGGAACAGAAACAGGGAGGGAAGAAAAAACAAGCGAATGATATGGTAACAAAAATAACAGTAAGAACAAACAGCACCGCCACAAACACAAAGCAGCCGTCGTGGGGGCAATCAGGAAGAACATCCTGTACAGACTTGTCCAGGGCCGAGTCAGGAGGCACGGAGGGATTCAGTTAAGCGTAAAACCTTATTGTGTTGTAAAATTATCTTCGCGGAATTATTGTCGGGGTAGTTACAACGCGGGAGGCCGGCACAGACATACTTACACACACACACACATCGTTACATAAACACATACACACATACACACGTCCCAGGTTGTCAAGTGTTCGGAGTTTACGTGCGGCAAGGAACACACACCAAACATACATTTTAAGGACATGAAACATATAAATGGGTTCATACATTTATACACACACACACACACACTACTTATCATGGTGACAGTCTGACAGAGTGAGTGGAGTGCGTGTGTGGTGCCGGGAAGACACAGATCGCCGAGTCTGTCGCCGCCGCGACCTTCCATTAAGTCCATGCCGACGCCCCGAGGTCTCCCCCAGGCTCACCAGCCCGCCCATCCTGCTGTTGAAGTCTGGTCAGATGCAGTGCAGCGAAGGCCAGGTGGGGAGTCTGCTCAGGACCAGGCTGTTCAGTCTGTTCCCAGGAACAGCAGCGAGTCTGCACATCTGTCTCGCCACCTGTATTGGATTAGCACTTCACCGCTAAGCCCCTTTCTGAGTGACCACCGATACCGCCTCTACCTGCTCCCAGGCCACCTGCTGCTACCTGACCCAGCATTTTTTGACCTGGGGATGACCTCGGATTAACACCTACTCGCCTTCCAGAAGAAGATTACCTTCCCGCCTCATCGCTCTACCACACCGCACTCCTCCACCTCCTCACCACTCAAGCATCACCACAACGTTCCCTCCGTTAATGTAAATTACCTACCCCCACACCCCTTTCATATTGTATTTTTTTTTATATAGTTACACTTTGTAATTTTAATATGTACATTTTCAGCCTAACGGCTGCCATCTGCGAAATAAACCGATTATTATTATTATTATTATTATTATTATTACACACACACACACACACACACACACACACACACACACACACACACACACACACACACACACACACATACATACACAATACACATCCTTGTCTGTGAAGCGTTCTTAATCTACATGCGACGATGATAAAGCACTAAATGTACATACACAGAAATATAAACACACAAGTATACGTACATGGAAACATACCCTACTATTGTGACAAACACACGCACATACACGTTCACAGTATTTTATTTATTACTGTCTGAGGCTCACACACACACACACACACACACACACACACATACACACACACATACATACACAGGATGTCTGCAAGAATATCACGAATAACGAACGTGAAAAAAAAGTTTAGAAAAGGAAGTGAAACAATTAAAACATGTGATATCCGCGCCGTGTATGACTCACAGAAAATACTTCATTCTTGTCAACATCCAAAAATCCTAAACGCATCCTAATGATCCTAAAATGTTCATGATATAATCATGATGAAGAGATGAGGAAGTGTGTGTGTGTGTGTGTGTGTGTGTGTGTGTGTGTGTGTGTGTGTGTGTGTGTGTGTGTGTGTGTGTGTGTGTGTGTGTGTGTGTGTGTGTGTGTGTGTGTGTGTGTGTGTGTGTGTGTGTGTGTATTGATTTTCCTGAATTTTCTCTCTCTCTCGTCACAGGATGAAAAGAAACGAGCTGTATAAAACTGCTGACATGCACGCACGCACGCACGCACATAAAGACTGACAGGCGTTGAAAGATAACACACACACACACACACACACACACACACACACACACACACATATACGCACAAAGACACACATACACACACAGACTTCCCCGTCTTATTTCACATACCCATTCACTGAAGGGGATGAAGGGGGAGGGGGAGGTAGTAAGGAGAGGAGGGGATGGGAACAGGGAGATGGGGGAAGAGGGGATTGGCAGTGGAATGGTGAGGGGAATGAAGGAAATATGTGGAAAATTGGTTAGAGAAGGGAGGGAAAAAATGACTTTAATAAGGAGCATGAGAAACACGAGAAATATAGGAAGAGGAGGAGGAAGACGTAAAGCAGGAAAAGGAAGAAAGAAAGCCACATAAAAAGATGTAGCAAAAGAAGACCAGGAGAAGGATGAGAAACAGGAGGAAGAGAAGAGAAAGAATGGAAATGAAAGTAAGAAAAAAGAAAGAAGAAAAGATGAAGATCCAAATTACATGCAAACTGAAAAGAAACAAGAGGAAGAGAAAAAAAAGACATGAAAAGAAGAAGCGGCAAAAGGACAAGAAAAAAGGGAGAAAGAGGAAAACATGGAAATGCGGATGACAAGCAGGCATAGGTGTGAGATTACTTCCTTCTGGCCCTGCCCTTCACCCCCAACAGAAAAGGCGGTAAAAAGATATATACAAAAATAAAATAAAAACAGAATCAAGAAGAAAAATAATTATCAGGCTTTTCAGAGCGCGAGAGAAATTCAGGTCAAGGACACACACACACACACACACACACACACACACACACACACAACAACAACAACAACAACAACAAAAAAAAAAAATCTAGCATTTCTATCACACACGCACTATGACACACGCAATCTATACCGCACGCACTTTAAAAAAACGCACGCAACAACTTATTCGATATCATAAAACCCAATCTAACAGCAATCAATCTTTCGCACACATTATTACAAACGCACTCAACCACACGTACTCCCCCCCTCCCACCCTCATTCACTCACTCCCTCACTGTCTCACTCTCAACGTTCTGTCGAAGGCGATGCTGTCACGAGACCTTTCACGTCTCTCATTTCGAACGACTTTCCTTATTTTCAAGCTATTTTTTCATTTTTTTTCTGCGTCTCTGTCCAAGTGTTGAAAGGTGAGGAAAGTGGACGGCAATTCGCTCCTATTTTTAATTCTTACATCATGAGAGAGAGAGAGAGAGAGAGAGAGAGAGAGAGAGAGAGAGAGAGAGAGAGAGAGAGAGAGAGAGAGAGAGAGAGAGAGAGAGAGAGAGAGAGAGAGAGAGAGAGAGAGAGAGAGAGAGACAGAGATAGAGAGAGAGAGAGAGAGAGAGAGAGAGAGAGAGAGAGAGAGAGAGAGAGAGAGAGAGAGAGAGAGAGAGAGAGAGAGAGAGAGAGAGAGAGAGAGAGAGAGAGAGAGAGAGAGAGATAGAGAGAGAGAGAGAGAGAGAGAGAGAGAGAGAGAGAGAGAGAGAGAGAGAGAGAGAGAGAGAGAGAGAGAGAGAGAGAGAGAGAGAGAGAGAGAGAGAGAGAGAGAGAGAGAGAGAGAGAGAGAGAGAGAGAGAGATGGTATAAAATATAACGGGGAAATGCGACAAATTCTCTCTCCTGAACGATCTCGTGAAAGGAAGCTGAGTGCTAATAACAGCAGCAGGAGGAGGAGGAAACATGGAAACATGGAAATGCAGGCAACAGAAAGCCTATTGGCTCATTACGAGGTTGCCCGCTTTGGTGATTTAATCTGCTCGACAGCCACTTGGGGCCTGGGGAGCAGATGAAAGCACCTCGATACTGAGGAGCAGATGAAAGCTCCTCAATATTCAATTTACTCCCGACGCAGCGAAGTGACGGTCGATTCTACATTTGAAGGAGTTGATGGTATTCGCATTTGCTACTTCTGAAGGAAGATTGTTCCAGTGGCGGATGACTCGGTTTGAAAGGAGGGAGGAGGAGGAGGAGGAGGAGGAGGAGGAGGAGGAGGAAAAATGGAAACATGGAAATGCAGGCAACAGAAAGCCTATTGGCTCATTACGAGGTTGCCCGGTGATTTAATCTGCTCAACAGCCACTGGGGAGCAGATGAAAGCACCTCGACATTGAGGAGCAGATGAAAGCACCTCGATATTGACGAGCAGATGAAAGCACCTCGATATTGACGAGCAGATGAAAGCACCTCAATATTCAGTTTACTCCCGACGGTCGATTCTATATTTGAAGGATTTGATAGTATTCGCATTTACTACTTCTGAAGGAAGATTGTTCCAGTGACGGATGACTCGGTTTGAAAAGAAACTCCTTCCGATGTCTGTGTTACATCGACTAGACTGAATGGGTAAATTATTATTTCTAGTTCTTAGGTTGGTTTGCAGTTCAAAGAATTTGGAGTAATCGACGTTATTGAATTTTTTCAGATACTTGAAGACTTGAATCATATCCCCTCGTAGGCGTCTTTTATCCAATGTAAAGAGATTGAGTCGCTTGAGTCGTTCCTCGTGCGGTTGAGCCCTTAAGGTTGGTATCATTTTCGTGGCGCGTCGCTGAATCCTTTCCAGTAAATCAATGTCCTTTCTGTAATTAGGAGACCAGAACTGTACTGCATACTCGACGTGCGGTCTTACTATGGAAATACACAAGGATAGCATCACGTCTGGCGTTTAACACTCGAAGTTCCTCGCTTTTTTACAGTGATTCGCGTGTTTCAGGTCACTGCTGATAGTGCATCGCTTGCAGAGGTCTCCCATTCATGATGTGTGTGTGGTTACTATTTCTGGACCCAATGTGCATGACTTTGCATTTGTCAACATTAAAGGACATTTGCTATTTTTCCGACCATTCGATAATGTGACTGAGGTCTTTCTGAATAATTTCGCAGTCGGTCTTTGTGAGGGCCTTTCCCCCCACCTTGGTGTCATCATCAAATTTCGATGTTGTGGATTTCAGTCCTGATTCGAGGTCGTTGATATATATGATGAAGAGAATGGGTCCCAGCACTGACCCTTGAGGAGCTCCACTAGTGACTGGAAGCCATTCGGAAGGCTGTCCGTTGAGAAGTACTCGTTGTTTTCTGTCGGTGAGCCAATCTCTTATCCACGCGATCAGATTGGCTCCAATGCCCGCCGAGTGCAGTTTCTTAAGGAGTTGCTCGTGCGGTAGCTTGTCGAAGGCTTTCTGAAAGTCCAGGTATATAACATCATTGGGGACGTGGGCATCCCAGTTCTTATATATACCTTGGCAGAGGTCTAATAAATTCGTTAGGCAGGAGCGCTTGTTTCTGAAGCCATGCTGGGTGTCGGCGATTACATTATTGTCTTCTAGAAACTTAACAGGTTTGTCTCTACAAATCTTTTGGAGTATTTTTCCTGCCACTGATGTCAAACTTATGGGCCTGTAGTTTAATGCAACGCTTTTGTCTACTTTTTTTTTAAATCGGTGTTACGTTCGCCATCTTCCAGTCTTTCGGGAGGAGGAGGAGGAGGAGGAGAGAAGGAAGAAGAGGAGAGAATGAGGAGGAGGAAACGTGGAAACATTTGAACATGGAAAGGCAGGTAACAGGTAGCATGGCTTATAACGAGTCTGCCTGCTTGAGTAATTTCCAGAGTTCGTCGGGCCATAAGTGATCTACGGAACAATGACGATAGCACTTGCTCTTAGAACATAAGGAGGAGAAGGAGAACGAAATGGCGGAGGATGAGAGGCATGAAGAAGAGTAGAAGGAGAAATAGGAAGAAGAGGTGGAGGATGAAGAATAGGAGGTAGCTTAGAAGGAGAAAAATGGTGCTGCTAATAAGAAAAACACAATGGAAAAAAAACGCAAAATAGAGAAATATCAAAACAAAACTATGAAAAAACTTGAAAATAGATATAACAGAAAAATAAGAGAATTGGAAAATAAAATAAATAATTAATTTAAGATAGAAGGCGTAGAAAAATGACAAAAAAGGCAAATGAAAGAAAAGGCTTTAATAAAAAAAAAACTCAAAATCATTAGAGAAAAAGTTGACGCTATAAAAGGTTACAAAGAAAAGTCTGGAAAGTGGAAAACAAGTTTAAATGAAAAAAATAATTCGATTCTCACATTCCAGTTCAAGCAGTGTTTTTTTTTTTTTCCCCGCCGCGCCCAATCCAAACACTCCAATTTTTCCTCGTTTTCAGAATTTCCTTATCCATTAACGCTCTCTCTCTCTCTCTCTCTCTCTCTCTCATTTCCTCCCTCCCAAGGCACATAAACACGGCCGCCACTGTTGATACTCACCTCCTCCCCTCCGCCGGAAGTCTGCAAAGAAAAAAACATGCGTAAGTCCGAACACTAAAATATGAAGGAATAAATACATTGCATATATGAATATACAAATTATTGAATGGTGAATAAATATATGAATGAATGAACTGAATATGTTTAAATATATTAACAAATGAATGATTAAAAAAATTCATGAATAAATGATCAAGAAATAACTGAATGAATTAATGAGCTATAAGTCAATAAATAAGAAAAGGGAATATCTAAATATGCAAAAAAAAAATGAAAACTAAAAAAAAAAAAAAAAAATAGATAGATACAGATAGACATAGATAAATAGAGAACCATGCTAACAAATAGCTTGCAAATCGAAGGAAGCAGAGTACTATTATTATTATTTTTATTATTATTATGATGATGATGATCATGATGATGAAAATGATGCTGATGATGATGATGATGGTGATGTGATGATGGTGATGATGATTAATAATAATTATTAGTTATAATTATTATTATTATTTTTACTGTTATAGTTATTATTATTATAACTAGAAGCAGCAGCAGCAGTAGTAGCAGTCCCGTAGCCGTTGTATCACCAGTGCTTCAGTGCAAAGAAACTAATAGAGAGAGAGAGAGAGAGAGAGAGAGAGAGAGAGAGAGAGAGAGAGAGAGAGAGAGAGAGAGAGAGAGAGAGAGAGAGAGAGAGAGAGAGAGAGATAGAGAGAGAGAGAGAGAGAGAGAGAGAGAGAGAGAGAGAGAGAGAGAGAGAGAGAGAGAGAGAGAGAGAGAGAGAGAGAGAGAGAGAGAGAGAGAGAGAGAGAGAGAGAGAGAGAGAGAGAGAGAGAGAGAGAGAGAGAGAGAGAGAGAGAGAGAGAGAGAGAGAGAGAGAGAGAGAGAGAGAGAGACAGAGAGAGAGAGAGAGAGAGAGACAGAGAGAGAGAGAGAGAGAGAGAGAGAGAGAGAGAGAGAGAGAGAGAGAGAGAGAGAGAGAGAGAGAGAGAGAGAGAGAGAGAGAGAGAGAGAGAGAGACAGAGAGAGAGAGAGAGAGAGAGAGAGAGAGAGAGAGAGAGAGAGAGAGAGAGAGAGAGAGAGAGAGAGAGAGAGAGAGAGAGAGAGAGAGAGAGAGAGAGAGAGAGAGAGAGAGAGAGAGAGAGAGAGAGAGAGAGAGAGAGAGAGAGAGAGAGAGAGAGAGAGAGAGAGAGAGACGCAGAATCGGATTCAGAAAAAAACAGATGAATGCAGAATACAACTTAATCGTAAACGTGCATAAAACAATAATTAAAAGTCAAGGCAAAATATTACAGTAACATTATTTCACAGCTGCCAATAGAAGACACTTTATTTCTCATTATTTTTTTTTCCTATTCTTTCCAGCTAACAGACTTTCTCAATTTACTATTTCAAGCCTTTCTGTAATGTGTCGCTTTCCTGTGTGATTTTGCGCCAGCTTATTACTTTACTTTTTTATTGGCTGCCTGGCTCAATTATACTTCTTAGCCTTCATCTCTCTCTCTCTCTCTCTCTCTCTCTCTCTCTCTCTCATGGCCAGTGGTAAAAATGCTTAAAAGGAAGAAAATTCAAGAGGCTAATGACCTTCCTGAAAAAAAGAGAGAGAGAGAGAGAGAGAGAGAGAGAGAGAGAGAGAGAGAGAGAGAGAGAGAGAGAGAGAGAGAGAGAGAGAGAGAGAGAGAGAGAGAGAGAGAGAGAGAGAGAGAGAGAGAGAGAGAGAGAGAGAGAGAGAGAGGCAGCTAAATATGATGGAAAATTATAAAAATGAACACCCCAAGTTGTTAATGAAGAAAACAAAAATAAAGAGACCGAGAAGACAGTTGAAAAGAAAAAAACAAGAAAGTGGCGAGGAATTAAGAAATAGAAGACTTATAGAGGAGGATGAGGAGGAGGAGGAGGAGGTGGAGGAGGAGAGGAAGAAGGGTAAAAACCTAAACTCAATGAATTACTCTCCGTCAGTGTCGAGGTCAAGGTGATAGAGATAAAAAAACGTGTGTGTGTGTGTGTGTGTGTGTGTGTGTGTGTGTGTGTGTGTGTGTGTGATGGTTTTATTACTGAGGAAGCATACATGAATTTACTGCGTTCACAAATACCATGCCTGTTTGGGTTATAGTCAGCATGGAAATAACAAAACAGATAGCAAGAAAAGCAGCGTTGGAATTAGTGGTAGCAGAAAGTGTAGTAGTAGTAGTAGTAGTAGTAGTAGTAGTAGTAGTAGTAGTAGGAGTGGTAGTAGTAGTAATACATTGATGCATCTACAACCTCTTCTATTCCTCCACCTTCTCAAACATGTAATCTTCTATCTTTCCGTCATTTCTTATTCATTGCAACGAGTCTTCTGTCCTTTCTTCCACTTCCAAGATTACCACGACCATTATTACCACATCCACAGCATAATCCACTCATCTCTCCACCTAGTTAAATATGCATCGCTCCACCTCCTATTTAAACCACCACAAATCCACTACCAAGAGTCGCTTGTCCTCTCCCTGAATTCTTTCCACCACCTAATGCACCGCTTCTTTTCTCCAGATCCGCAATCACGTTGCTTTTCTTCTCTCTCTTAACCACTTTTTTTCTACTGCAATTGCCACCACCGCCACCACCAGTACTGTCTCATTATTTCGGTTACTTTCCACCAAAATCACCACCTCACAACACTGTCAGCTCTCTCTCTCTCTCTCTCTCTCTCGATCGATCGAAAGAAAACTTGGGAAATTGTCAATAACATTTTTGGGAAAACTAATCACCAGCCTCCTACTTCTATTACTTTTGCCGAGGAAACATTATCAACAAATACTGAGATAGCAGAGTCGTTTAATAATTATTTTTGCAATATAGCTAACAATCTTGCCCTAAATGTTCAGCCATCACAGACACCATTTGAGACGTACCTTCCTCCGTCAACACCTTTTCTTTCTTTATTCGGCCGACAACGTTGCAAGAAATAAATGATGTGAATAGAAATCTTAAAGTATCTAGCCCAGGTCATGATGACACTTATGTAAGAATTTTAAAGAAATGTAACAATGTAGTTTCTCCCTTTTTAGAGCATGTCATCAATAGATCGTTTGAGGAAGGAATATTCCCTAAAAACTTCAAATAGCTCAAGTTGTGCCCATACATAAGAAAGGGGATACAAGCTCTTGCTCTAATCACAGACCGGTCTTAATTCTATCTTGTTTCAGCAAAGTCTTCCTAAAAATCATGGCAACAAGATTAATGGACTATTTAAGTGAACATTCGTTATTGTCAAACCATCAGTATGGCTTCAGACCCAAATATAATACAGAATTAGCAATTAATAAGTTATGTCATAACATTTACAACAGTATGGATGGCAAGCATTATCAAATAACATTTTTTGTGATTTCTCTAAAGCTTTTGATACCATACATCATCCCGTTTTATTAAAAAAGCTTGAAGTTTATGGAATCAGAGGAAAAACTAATGAATGGTTTAAAAGCTATTTAAGTAATAGACAACAGTACACAGTATTTAGTAAAGCATTGTCATCTCATAATAAAGTTAATTTTGACGTACCACAAGGTTCCATTCTTGGACCATTATTGTTTTTATTATATATTAATGATATTACACGAAGCACAAATATATTAAATTTCTTACTTTATGCAGATGATACTATATTATTCCTTTCAGGATCTGATATAAAGGCAGTAAATCAGAAACTAATTACTGTTGCAAACTGGATTAAAAGTAATAAACTTACACTTAATATTGATAAAACCAGTTTTATGGTATCGCATCCCTTAATGTCATACACTCCCAATTTAATGATTATTATTAACAACATACTCATAAAGCAGGTCAATGAAGTTAAGTTTTTAGGGGTTACTTTAGATAATTTATTGAAATGGAACTCGCACATAGACACCAAAAAGACAAAATTAAGAAGAATATGTGGAATTATGTACAGGACCAGGAATTACATGAACACTGAATCTCGCAAACAAATTTATTTGTCGCTGGTTTATCCACACTTACTTTACTGTTATGCACTATGGGGAGGTGCTTATGTAACTTTTATTAATGGTCTTTTTGTTGAGCAAAAAAAACTTATTAGAGTAATGTTTTATTGCCAAAGGTTTGACCACACTAACCCTTGTTTCACAAGCCACAAATTACTAAAACTCCCGGATGTAGTTCACCTGCAATCATGTTAATCTGTATAAGGAGCCCTTCACACATTTCCAGTACATGAAAATTACTTTATCTCAATAAACCAGAATGAAGGCAGAAATAATAACCTGAGAATCCCTCCCTATAGAACAAATCATGCCCAACAAACTATACAGTTCCGTGGATCCAAGTGCTGGAATACACTTCCTCAAGTTGTCAAAACATCCACTTCACGAACCATTTTCAAGGATACGTTGAAGAAAATACTCCTGGATAGTTACTTTCAAAATTAAGTCAGCATTGTATTTAATCATCTTATGTAGTTTTTGCTTTATTTCTATTATTAATGTTATGACTATGATTATTATTATTATTATTATTATTATTATTATTATTATTATTATTATTATTATTATTATTATTATTATTATCATCATCATCATGTAATAATGTGAATTATCGTACTGTGTCGTATTACACTTGTTATCGTATTTTAATTGTTATTGTATTGTAATTATGTCAATTACTATTTTAACTTTTTTTATTATTTTTCTTCTTATTATTATTATTGTAATTATATTATTTTCACATCATAAGTTATTATTATTAAACATTATTCTTTACTGTTTATAATTATAATTATTATAATTATTATTATTATTAAAATTATTAAAATTATTAAAATTATTATTATTATTATTATTATTATTATTACTATTACTATTACTATTACTATTATTATTATTATTATTATTATTATTATTATTATTATTACTACTACTACTATTATTATTATTATTCCTATTATTATTATTACTATTTTTATTATTACTATTATTATTATTACTATTATTATTATTACTATTATTATTATTACTATTATTATTACTATTACTATTACTATTATTATTATTATTATTATTATTATTATTATTATTATTATTATTATTATTATTATTATCATTATTATCATCATTGTCATTATCTTGTATGCTTTTTCATGATTATATGTATCTACAAGTATAGATATAAATATCCAGTGGTGAATGTTTTTACCTGCATATATCAATAATTATAATCATAATGATTTTTTTGGATTATTATAAGTATGACTATTATGACTGTATATATATATATATATATATATATATATATATATATATATATATATATATATATATATATATATATATATATATATTTATTTGTATATTTATATATATATTGATTTATATATATATATATATATATATATATATATATATATATATATATATATATATATATATATATATATATATATATATATATATATATATATATATATATATGATTGGATATGTATATATTTTTTGTTCTTACTATATTTATTAAGTAATACTTATATTTCTTGGTACGAGTGGCGGTTGGGCCACAGCACAGTTCTTTAGTACTAATGATTATTTTAGGTCCGTTATAGAGCTTCGGCTCAATGGACCTTGCCTGTTTATGTAGTAGTGTTTATTTTTCCATGTATTGCAAAGTGGCCAATCAATCAATCAATCAATCAATCAATCAATCAATCAATCAATCAATCAATCAATCAATCAATCAATCAATCAATCAATCAATCAATCAATCAATCAATCTCTCTCTCTCTCTCGTATTCTTTTCCATTTTCTCCATCCCTTCCACTTCTCTCCTCCATAACCATTGTCACCACCACCAACTCTACATAATCCTTTTTCACATTCCCTTACACCTTACACCACCACCCATTTTTTTCCCCTTATATACTTCCCTTACTTCTTCCCCATCACCACTTCCCCCAACCCTTCCTCTCTCCATCTCCATCTCCCTCCTACCTCGCCTTTTTCTTGAGACACCTTCATGAACTCCTCACCTGTCCTCACTTACTCATGGGACAATCACGGAAACTCAAATATGAAACACCTGAAGACCTTCCTGCCTTCCTTCCTTCGCTAGACATTTACGAGAGGGGAGTTAGCAATATCTATTTTTCTCGGTGATTTGCTTTTATCTCTGGGGCGGCAGTGTTTCAGGGGGTAGAGGTGAGGCCGAGGTGAAATGTAAGGTTAGTGTGGCCTCTGCAGAGAGGGTTGTGAGTGAAGAAGATAAGTAAAGGCGTGGGGTGCGTGGACTGAGGCTTACTGAGGACCGTATTCACAGACGCTTTCGGCTCTCCCAACAAATATTTCTTTAGGCAACAAAGGGAAGTAGTCGGGTCCTCATGCGTGTTTGTTCGCATTCATGATTTGGGACCCTTGTCAAACTATCACTAGGCTCATATAACCACCATGGAATACCTACAACAACCTCTACGAAAGCCTTATCAAATGTGGGTGTGTTAAGGTGTTGGAGAATATTGGCCTAAGATTAACCAAGGCAGTGGATTGATAACGGGTGGAGTGGTGTGTGGGGGTGACGGAGTGGGGCCGAGGGGGTGGTTGTGTGGGGATGGACAGTGGAGTTGGTAGGAGTTGTTAGTGGTTGGTGTGGGTGGGTGGGTGGGTGGGTTGGTAAGGCCTGGCAGGCGTTGGTGTGTTGGTCTGGGTGGGTGGGTGGGTACTGAGGTGGATGGGATGCCTGCGGACTCGTGCTATTTTATTGTATTTTATTGTATTTATTTATTTATTCATTTATATATTTTTTACGTGCTAGGCTATAGCGCCGGTAGGCTTTTTTTCAGGGGCCTGGTGGTTGGTCCAAGCCCGACATGGCGCAGGCAATAGTGCCGGCATCTATTCTTTAATTGCGAGACTAATGGCAAACTAAAACCTATGATGAAGTAACTGAACAGTGAATAAGGGCAAGTAGGACTGAACATAATGTATAAAAAAGTCTAAAGGAATATTCAACAATGTTCAAAACAAAATCGCCATCCACGAGAAAGCTCTGAAAACAGTAAATGTATATCTACACCAACAATTAACACAAACTAACACGAACAAATCCCTCACTCCAACTGGAAATAAAACAACGTACAGGCTTTTGTGAGTGTTTCCTGAGAGTACGGTAACACAGTGAGATTGAGAGACACTCGACCCCGGTGATTGGAGCGGAAGGTGTGCAATCAGCGCGTCGTTCTCTCCGCCACGACATGTGAGAGGAAAGTGAGGAATGCTCAAGGAGGAACGGAGATGGATGCTGCGAATCACTACAGTGAATATGAAAAGCTTCAAAGCGAAAAAATAACATTTGAAAGTATGCGACATAATAAGGGTAATTTAAATCAAGAAATGGGAGTGGCCAGGACATGTATGTAGGAGAGAGGACAATAGATTGACAAAAAATGAGCAACTGACTGTGAACTACCAAACATAAATACAAAAATAAAAATAAATGTAAACGTATAACCTTCCGCACAATAAAAACACTTACTTAGAACTTAATCAACTACGCAAAGGTAAAGAAATGAAGAAAAAAATAGTACCAACATGCAGCCAGTGAATGAGTGTGTCTTGTGTTGAGAATGCAAAGAACAGTCTTGTATATTAGAAAAAAAACTGCTTCTCCCCCCAAATATGTCCATAAGCATTGGCACTCGTGTACGCTACAATAAGTCGACAAAACAAAAAATAACAGCAGAAGAAAGTCAAAAGGTTCATGCAAAGAATCTCCAGAACACCGCGCAGCTAACACAAACCACCTGTAACCCCCCAATAAATAACTTATTAAAAAAATCTTGTTCTCCCGCAGTCTTCGCCGCCAAAGCCGCGTCCTGACGGTGTTTTATCCGCGCATCTTCATCCCTGAGCACCGAGGCCACGCGCAGCTATGGCGTGTGCCGCCACCTTTACCTTACCATCCCTCGCCGCGCCTGAGCCTACGGGAATTATTTACCAGCCGCCGATGCATAACAGATGACCCGAATGTTTCCCCACGCCCGAACACTGACGCCGACTCTGAAAACCTGAGCCATGTTTTGCTTCTCGTCTTCGATTTTCTTAAAGGCACACAACCGCCGCCTCGTGCGACTCGTGGTGGGTACATGAGTATTTATTGTTGTTATTTTTGTACAGAAAGAGAAGGATGTATGTGAAGGGAAGGAAGAGCAAGACGTACGGAAAACACATTAAGGCCTATACAATACGTTACAACGGTAACCAAAAAATAACAAGACCTAAGGAAAAAAACATCAAAACTTAAAATAAAACACAACCCAGGCATAGAATACAAATCTTAAGGTACAAAACAAAATTAATATCCACATAAAAACCAACCGACCAAAAAAAAAAAAAAAGATTTAAGGACAAAAGCAAGATCTATAGAATTTTTTTATTTAAACCCCACGCAGTTCTGTATAACACTTAGAATTCCTAAGTTTATCTTTATATTTTAACAACCTACACAGTGACCTCATGTGAATTTTAACATAAACATCATCATAGTAAAGTCCATTATAGTCAAAGTTTTTAGTTACATTTCCCAGCAACACTGATTAATTAATCTCCGCACATTTATTAACTAATGAACGTGAAATAATTCATGCCGCCCGCCTCTAGAAAAAAGGAAAAAAAATGATCCGCGTCGCAATTTTATCATGCGTGACATTACTGAATTAGTCTTGATACCTTTCACGACTAACGCACATTTATGGAATTTAGTCTTCATCATGTTTATTTACTTAAAAACTTATTCCAGCGACAATTTACAACAAAATTTTTTTTTTAATAGTTACTCGTTATTTCGACATCAAAAACACTGACTTGGACATTAGAGAAGCAGACTATTTTTATCATGCATTAGGTTACAAATATCTCCGCCACCTGTACTACTCGTGACCTCACCTGACCTCACTCTGTCCACGTAAATCATAACCCTTTCATCTTTCATGGCCTTACCACTCCTGTTTTTACCTCGATGGCCCTTGCAACATTGCTTTCTCGTCTTAAATACATCTCTCTTTTTCTTGGGACATGGTTTTATTGAACATATTCCTCCACCTCTATTTTCCCTCAAGGCACTATCAATTAACCTGACTCTGCTGCCTGTCTGAGAATCACTCACCCGTTCCACCTGTGGCTTCCCCTTGACGACACACCTCACGGCATGTCCTCCTGTGAAGTCGTCTAGTCTGCTTACCTTACACGTCCATCCGTGACCATGTCTGACCTCGGTACTTATAGGCTGGTATTACAAGACACTTTGCCATATCACATCAGCTATTTCTAAAGGTCAAAGAGGGGATCAATTGGGTTTTAATGAGTGGTTCTTTAAGTTCATGGTACAGAAGAAGGGTCACACTACCACCAGGGTCATAAAACTACCTCTGGAAATGCCCACAACTCCTACGAAAGCCTTGGCAAATATGTGTTCTTGGGCGGGGAAATGTCTTGTAATACGACCCATAGTCTCCTTTTGTGACAACATCTAGCCTCTGTACTTTTATAGTCTGTCTTTCTGTGATAATAAATGACTTATATACTTCAATATCTGCTTTCCATGGAACCAACTGGCCAATGTAACAATGATTCTCGTATTATCTGTCTTAACCTGAGTCATTCACTCCCTGACTTGACCTGGCTGACGCACCTCATAATCTGTCTTCCTGTGATCTCAATTGGCCGATATGTGTCATTACCTGTATCGCTTACCTGTCCATACCTAACTTTCCTTTCCTGTGCCCACGCCTGCCCTAACAAACCCTCAGCTGACCTTCCCTCACCTGGTTCATGCATACCTCATTACCTATCCACTCTTTAACTGTCCTCCTAACACAGTCTTCCAATGACCTCACCTGACCTCATTTGGTCCATGTATCTGATTAACTAACCCCACCTTACCTGTGTCACGTGTCCCATAGCGGACTATGACGTAATTTATTATTAGTCACCTGAGGGAATGTCTGATGGGAGACCCTGAGGGGACACTTCAAGGGACAACTGCGAGGAACACCTACAGGGAACGTCTGAGAGAGTCGAGGTTTTGAAATCAAACCGTGTTGATTGAGTTTTCCCGAAAAAGGTGGAGGTAACATTTGTTAGTGTGTGTGTGTGTGTGTGTGTGTGTGTGTGTGTGTGTGTGTGTGTGTGTGTGTGTGTGTGTGTGTGTGTGTGTGTGTGTGTGTGTGTGTGTGTGTTCGCTTCCATCTTCCTTCCTTCATTCTAAACGCCCCTTTCATCCAATGTCTTTCTCCTTATGGCCGTCCTTTGTTACCGGTTTTGTTGTTGTTGTTGTTGTTGTTGTTGCCTTTGATTTCAGCTTTGTTTTGTTTGATCCATCGTAAGTTTGCATTTGTTTGTTTTTGCTTCCATGTTGGCGAAACTCTTAAGGACTGCTGCACATGCTTGCTTGCTTCTGTCTGTCTGTTTGTCTGTCTTTATATCTATCAAGCTACATGACTATCTATTGTCTATTTTCCTGTATCTGTTAAACTATCTATTTAACTGACTGTCTGTCTGTTTATCTGTCTGTCGTTCTTTCTGCCTGTCTATCTGTCTATGATCAGTCTGTGTGATCAACGTTTTAGTGATTAATGATATAAGGGAAACAGTATAATTGTTATAATCAATGCCTTTATATGGTGTTTCTTTATACTTATAGGAAGGCTCTTGGACTTGTATGAAGTGAGGCGTCAGGCGTTCTGTGTTTTCTGAATATTGATACTTCTCGTTGTGTGCAAAGCTTGGTGCTTTATAATTATAGCTTAAATGGCACTCCCACAAGCAGGTCTAGGTGTGAGAGGGATTTAGTGGGCTTGTGAGCTCTGATCTCCGTCCAAGGGCACAATGCATTCAAACTATAAATCGAGCAAACAGGGTACTGGGATTCATTTTAAGGAGCGTAAGCAACAGAAGCGCCGAAGTCATCCTCAAGCTGTATTGAGCATTAGTTAGACCTCATTTTGATTATATAAGCTATTCAGTTCTGCTCACCCTACTATAGAATGGATATCAAAAAGTAAGAATCGGTAGAGAGTAAGATGACAAAAATGATTCACGAGTTAAGAAACTTGCCGTATGAGGAAAGACTTAAACAATTAAACTTGCGTTCTCTAGAAAGGTGAAGGGTACGAGTAGACTTGATCGAGTTTTATAAATGGATGTAGGGCTTTAATAAGGGGGATATTAATAGGGTTTTGATGGTAGGAGACACGTAGTGATGGGTTTAAACTGGATAAATTCAGATTCTACAAAAACATAGGCAAAACCGGTTCACCAACAGGGTGATAGATGAGTGGAACAGGCTTAGCAGCCATGTTGTGAGTGCCAATACGTAGTCACATTCAAATATAGACAAGAGAAATTCATGGACAGTAATGTTAGACGGGGTTAGGCTCACAGGGACTGCCTTGAACAGTCCTACTGGGCTCTTGCAGACGCCTTACGTTCTTATGTTTTTTTTCTTAACAATTTCGGGGCCCCAGCACACACATTTGCCAAGGCTTTCGTAGGAGTATCGGCCATTTCCTGGGGTAGTTTAATGACCCTGGTAATAGTTTGACCCTTTGTCTGTACCATAAACGTAAAAACACTCCTTAAAACCCTGTTGATCTCCTTTCCGGGTTTGGAAGTAGTTAATGTGAGCGGCGGAAGCGTCTGAGGATACCGGCCACATTCTTTCTCTTCTCTTCACCTCTAATCCCTGATCACCTTCACTCACTCAACCTACTTATCCACGTTACAAATTAATAATACGTAGTATAAATAATCTTCACGTTTCGCTTCCTTAGACACGAACCCAAACTAATTCATCTTCAAAAAGCCCGCCCACTTACGTCCCTCTTTACCTTCATCCCACTCCTTCACTTCAACCCGTCCTTCCCTCCGCCTCTTTCCTCCACTTACATCCGTCTTTCCCTCCGTCCTCTGCGCCACCCTTTCCTCCCCCACATAAGGGCCTCCGAGCACCCTGTTCCCGCCACCTTCCTCCCTACCCAAGTCACGCCGCCAAACACGGACCCAAGAGTTGAGACGCTAATAAGTAATGAGCTTGAGTATTCCCTTCGGTGGGTCGCGTCGGAAGCCCGTTTTCTTTAGTATCTACGTTTTTGTTGTTTTTTGTTGGTTCGTGTTTCAAGTTCAAGCGAGCTTCAGTCCTGCTTCAATTTCAGGGTGAAACCTGTCACCTGTACACTGCAATATTTACTGTTGTGTGCACACACACACACACACACACACACACGAGAGAGAGAGAGAGAGAGAGAGAGAGAGAGAGAGAGAGAGAGAGAGAGAGAGAGAGAGAGACATGTTCTCGTTCCAAACTAAGTGGCCTGTCACAAACCCCCGGCAGTAAATGAGGAACACACACACACACACACACACACATTTATGTTATGTCATCCGTGTGTGTGTGTGTGTGTTCCCAGTCGGCTAGAAATTACATATTTATACTGAAATAGAAAAAAAAAAGAGAAAAGGAAAAGAAGGAGAACGAGGAGGAGTAGGAGGTGAAGGAGGAGAAGAAAGATGGAGAAGAAGAGGGAAACAAAAAACGCAGAGATGGAGGAAAGAGGAGATTAAATACGAAGAAAAAAGGAAAGGCGGAATGGAATTGGAGAGGAGAGGAGAGGAGAGGAGAGGAGAGGAGAGGAGAGGAGAGGAGGGGAGGGAAGGGGAGGGGTGGGGAGGGAGAGGGGAGAGGAGGGAGATGGGGAGGGGAGCGTTAAAAGAATGTCCATTAACTCGGAATTGTTTTTGTAATATTTTCAAAGTGGAAGGTTTTATGTTATTGTCCGTGTGTGTGTGTGGGGAGAGGGGGGAGGAAGGGAGGTAAATAGGGAGGAGCTTAGGAGGGAAGGGAGAGACGAAGGTAAAAGGCGGGAGGGTAAAGAGAAACAACTACTGTAGGGTGAGAGAAAAGGAAATGGGAGGGTGAGGTTAAGGGTATGGGACGGTGAGGAGTGAGGGGGAGCGAATATGAAGGGGAGGGTAACCAGCAAATCTTCCCTGCTAACCTGCCTTTGATTTAGGGAGGGGAGAATGAAATGGGAAGGTCAAGGGTAAAGAGTAAGGAAGAAAGGTTGGTAAGGTGAAATAAAGAAGGAATAGTGAATGAAGGGAATGACTTCTTTGCTTTTAGTCCTGCGAGAGTGAATATGACTATACGAACAACAACAACAACAAAAAATAATAGTAATAGTAATAATAAAAGTAATAATAATAGTAATAATAATAATAATAATAATAATAATAATAATAATAATAATAATAATAATAATAATAATAATAATAACTATAATTATAATTACAATTACAATTATAATTAATTCTAATTATAATTACAATTATAATTATAATTATAATAATGATAATGATAATGATAATGACAATGATGATGATAATAACAACAACAACAACAACAACAACAACAATAATAATAATAATAATAATAATAATAATAATAATAATAATAATAATAATAATAATAATAATAATAATAATTCCTTTCCTTTCCATTTTTCCCCTCCCTTCCCTTCTCTCTCCTTCCCCTCCTTCCTTCACCTTACCCTACTCAACCTTACTTCACCAGACCTGATCTAACCTCCCCCTCCTCCTCCTCCCTCCTCCTCCTCTTCCTCTTCTTTGCACCTTTATCTGTACTGATATGTTCAATATTGGACAAAAAATAGGTTCCAGACCGAGAGCCATTACGAGCTCTTGAAGTTTAGCTCATCACTTAATTTTTCAAAACACGCGCCTTTACGTTGCATAACACAATTTTGTTGAAAAAATAAACGCGTAGAATAGTAGCTTAGCGTCGGTAATGCTTTCGTGGCACAAAACACTCACGTTGATCAAAAATTGCATTACAATTGTTTTTTTGTAGGTTTTTTTTTCTGTCAGACCCACGAGCAGGCGAGGTTTTCAACACACATGTTCATTTTCGCGTTCATGTAATTTCTGCATTATATATGTTTTTTTTCACGTCACCTTGAATGCATATTAACTGATATGTGTGTGTGTGTGTGTGTGTGTGTGTGTGTGTGTGTGTGTGTGTGTGTGTGTGTGTGTGTGTGTGTGTGTGTGTAGCGAAACCCCCAATTAGTCTTCTTGTCCCTGATGTTTAATAATTGCTTTTTGTGTCTTCCTTGCACGCAGGTGTGCAGTGCAGTAACATCTTTTTGAATGGCTCAGTCTGTTCGTCATCTATAATGCAAACGTAGTAGAACGAGCCCGTCGTAGTAATCTTTTTTTTCCTTCTGTGTATCGTTTGTATTTCTGCTTATCTATATTTTGAGTATTTTTTCAATCCAAGAGGAACAAATTTTAATTCAATTTGCTTAATCTATTATTTGCTTTTCTACACAAGCGAGACCGATGTGTATGTTAACCTTAACTTTCTTCTCTCTCTCTCTCCTTATATCTATAAAATATACTGTTGTTGATCTATATTTAGAGTATCTTCATATTTTTAGGGATGCTTTCCAAAAACACAGTTTACCTTTGCCATAATCGATGAGTCATGTTTCATGGAATCTTTACTATGTACGCGTGTTTGCCGATGGCTCACATTCTTTCCTCCCTGTCAGCCGTGCTTTTGTTTTATCTATTGTTGGAGTGTCTATGTATATTAATTTCGTTACATTTTCAGGTATCATAACAATTCTGACACTGAGTAACCTCCCCGTCACCTTTCATGCAAACTTTATTACTGTTTATGTTTATTTCTCCGCGTGTGTAAATCAATCATACTTTTCTTTATCTACGGTTGGCGTATCATTATATTTCTATTATGGGTACATTTTCAATTAACAATTCTGCCGCTGAATATTCTCTTCATCTTCTTAAATGCAAACTTTATTTTGTTTATTTCAACCGCGAATATATCTATCCACGTGTGCATGTAAAATGTACTGTTGCTGATCTGTATTGAGAGTACAATTTTTATACGCTGAAGTACATTTTCCAGCAACATAATTCTGGCGCTGCTGATCCGTTTGTCGCCTTCCACGCAGACACCGTGACTGATGTGTGAGCAGACCGCAAACACTTTTTATCCCCTGGCGGGTATTTATTATGATCTCGTTTGCTTATGTTTAGTGTGTTTGGTTTTAAGCATTTAAGCAGATATTCCACGTAATTAATTTATATGTTGCTTTATCTTTTCATCGTCTTTCATTCAATTTAGTGTTTCATAAAATTTAGTGTTCCAAAACCAATTACAATCCTTTCCCTTGCGTTAATTAACTTAGTAAATGTTTGTTTATTTTATGTAATTTCATTTATGTACGAATATATTTTCACGTAACCTCATTTCTGCATCACTTAGTCTACTCGTCATCTTTTCTGCAAACGTAATTTCGTGTGTAGAAAGCAATTATTGTCTACTTTTTTCCCCGACTGTAATAATTAACTTCATTTCGTGTACCTTTATGTTCTTTTGCACACAAGTACAATTCCCAATAATATTATTTCAGATTTCGATTAATCGGTTTTTCCCTTTGTCATGCAGACGTAATATCGCGTGTGTCCAGTGCAATTATTATCTCTCCTGGTCTGCATTATTTATGCAAGTGTTTGTCAGTATTTGTGGAGTGCATTGAAATTAAGGTATTCTTCCTTAACACATCTCCTGTATTTGCTTCATCTATTCGCTGTCCCTTATGCAAACGTGTGTCAACTGATATCATTATTACTATATTATTATTATTATTATTATTATTATTATTATTATTATTATTAATATTATTATCATTATTATTATTATTGTTATTATTATTGGTATTATTGTTGGTATTATTTTTCTTATAATTATTATGGTTACTACTACTACTACTACTACTACTACGACTACTGCTACTACTACTAATGATGATGATGATAATGATACTGATAATGATAATAATAATAATAATAATAATAATAATAATAATAATAATAATAATAATAATAATATCTTTACTATCATCATTATTACTATAATTTTATTACTACCACTGATATTTACTGGTATAGTTATTATTGTTATTTTTACTATTAGATCAAAGGAAGACAGGTTCATTATACCCCATCCAGGAATCGAACCACAGCTGTGGCGTACGCGTAGCGGAGACGGCAGCGTGCGCCACAGCTGTGGTTCGATTCCTGGCTGGGTATAATAATTATCACTATTATTATTTTCCCGTATATATTAAGCTAGCAAATGTCTCTCATATCATTTGTTTCTTTCATTCTCAATTTCAATCACGAGCGACACGGGCCGCGCTGCTTAACCAATTCATCTTCAGGCAAACGCAATTCATGTGTTTCAACTGCAATTATGAATTTTCCTTGCGTGCAGTAATCTGGTAAATGTCTGTCTGTATTTGGGGTTTCATTTATTCTGGGCACTGATGAAACTCTCCCTGCAGCATCCGCGTCAGTCGTTAATCAATTACACCTTTACCTGTCTCCTTTATCATTATTTTTCTCGTGTATTGGCGAGGTTTCCGAGTCGAATTTTCATGTATCTTTTCTCTGATTCCATTGTGAGAATCTACCGGCCGTGTACCTTCTATTGCCTCATCATTTGTATCTTAGCCTGTTAAGTTAATTCTGCTCTCTCTCTCTCTCTCTCTCTCTCTCTCTCTCTCTCTCTCTCTCTCTCTCTCTCTCTCTCTCTCTCTCTCTCTCTCTCTCTCCCGTCCTCCTCGTCCTCCTTTTATTCCGTCTCCTCTTCCTGTCCCTCATTATCCCCTTTCTATTTTCCCACTTATATTTCCTTTCTGTCCATATCTTCCTCCTATTTCCTCTCCTATTCCTATACGTCACTGTTCATTTCCAATCTTCCCTTGCTTCATATCCCTAATCCTTATCTTATTTTTTGTTAATTATTTTCCTCCTCATCCTTTTCATCTATCACATTCTTTTTCGCATCTTTCCTTTCCCTTCTCCTCTTCCTCATCATTTACCTTCCTGCCCTCTTTTTTCTCTTCCCTCTTTCTCTTGATTTTCGTCCATGCCTCCTTTCACTCCCTCCTACCAACGGCACATACTACGTCCAGGTGATATTGGACTATTAATTAAAGAAAGGTGCGCCGCTTGTTCTACCTGCACTAATCACCTGCAGATCATCTCTCATTAATGCTGGGATCACATATCCGCGATTTACTCTGCGACGGTTGGCGATTTTGAAAATTTCTGAAACCAGCATATACGCTCGACATCGTAGTGACGTCCCTGCGATTAGTCGCAATAGTCGCGCGGTAAAGTTCGCACGACTTGCGGGTGCCGGCCCGTCGCACGAACGTTTTGAAATGTTCAAAAAGTTCGCAGAAAGTCTGTGATATTGGCCAAATCTCACGATTATTCGCACGGTTAAGCAAGAGACCATCGCAGTATGCGCTCGCATACCCTCGTCAAACGCAGGGGCTCGCGGTGTATGAGAGCGTATATGCGAGCGACTTTGTACATCGTGCGTATGGCAGCGACGCTGCTTCGGAAAGGGAGATGGCAGCGAGCGAGCAGGAGGGTGTGAAAAATCGCTGGCGAGCGACCACTTGCTCGCACTTACATTGTCCTGCCACATGCCGCTACCCTGCCCGCCTGCAAAATAGTAGCCTAATATTCATGAATTTATAATAATAAAATTATTTCTAACTGCTAAATAATAGCTTAGTATTCATGAATGGAAAATTATAGAATATTATTCCTAAACGCAAAATAATACCCTAGTGTTCATAAATGCAAAATAATAGAATAGTAGGCTTATTCCTAAGTGCTAAATAATAGCCTAATATTCATGAGTACAAAATAATAGAGTATTCCTAAATGCAAAATAATAGCCTGGTTTAACAAAATACAAAATTATAAGCTAGTGTACACAGTAAAATTATTAGCTAGAGTACACAGTAAAATTATAAGGTATTTCTCTTGACTACTTCATTAGCTTGTTTGCTAGTTATTACAGATTGTAGAACTCTTTCCACTTACGATTTATTACAGAAGTTGTAGATACGGTATAACATGCAGAAAACCTTACACCATACGAATAAAATCCAATATTCCTCAAAACAACTTACTTTGTTCCCAGGAGATCATGACCCCCAGGTTAAGAACTGGTAAATTAAAAGCAAGAAACAATAAAGCAATATCAGCGACAGCAAGGGAGGATAGCACGGGATACTACTTACTTGAAGCACTGGGTGTTTGTTACTAACCGACTATCAAATTTGAATCGACATAAGCAGCTGGCGTTGCCAGATGGGGATTATTTTGCCATATTGAAAACCTATAAGCTTGATCAGCCAAAGTAATAACCTTAGCGTTAGAGCGTCGGGATATGCAGGGTGCCAAGATTAATTTCTGGTTAGTGTGTGTGTGTGTGGGGGGGGGGGTGAATGGTAGAGAGAGCGCGATAGTGTTGCCCGCCTATTATGGGTCTACAGCGACGAGCCCTCCACGTTTTCTCGACCATGCGTGCGACGTCGAGGGTCGTCGAGCGGCTAGACGAGGGGCGGTCGCGCATAGTCGCCAGGCCCTGCGTTCAGCGCGAACTGTCGCAACGGGTTTTATTTTCAAAATTTGGTTCCTCTGCGTACAGTCGCGCGCATTCGCGCACGATTCACCTCGACGTCCCCTCGCCTGTCGTCCTCGTGTGCGTATAGGCGAGCGACCCTCCCTCGCCATGTTGCTGTGAGTTGAAACAGAAGCAAACTCGCCAAGACAATGGCGATGCTCCCACGATATCGTGCATTTTCAAAATCGCCAACCGTCGCAGAGCGAAATCGCAGATGTGTGATCCCGGCATAAAGCTCATTAGCTCATTCTTTACACTTTTACCCTTACGCCTCCCCCTCCCACCCTTCCCCCTCCTATCTGTAATCATTAGCTCCAGGTGATCGGTTATTAAAAAGGTGAGCCGGCCCTTCACCTGTCCAAGCACCTGCACCTGCCCGGCACGTCACACCTGCTAAGAGTTACGGGTAGGCCAAGTGTTGAACGATCTCATGATGATGACGTGACTGTAATTTTGATGCCTTGCTGTGTCGGTTTCTCTGTCTCTCTCTCTAGCTCTGTCTCTGTCTCTCTTTTTTCTACTCCCTACTATCCCTATCCCTATATTTTCCTCTTCCTTCTCCTCCTCCTCCTATCTCTCCTGTTTCTTCTCCCTGTTTCCTCTCCTTCTGCTTCTATTCTTCCTCATCATCATCATCCATTTCAGTTTCTTCTTCCTATATTTCCGGTTCCTATTCCTCCACGTCATGTTTCTTCTGTCTCTCCTCCTTCCCTTCTTCCCCTCCTCATTTTTCTTGTTCTCCCCTTGATTCTATTTCCGCTCCTCCACCCTTCCCTCCTCCGTCTTCTTCTTCTTCTTCTCCTCCTCCTCCTCCTCCTCCTCCTCCTCCTCCTCCTCCTCCTCCTCCTTCTCCTCCTCCTCCTCCTCCTCCTCTTCCTGCTCTTCCTCCTGGTCATTAGTGCAGGATATCAGCGCGTATCAATTGCTGCACGTGCTAAAAGTCGTGAATTCCTTACATAACTGAAGTCATTAATGATTACCTGATGGGAGGTGAACTAACCTGGCCAAGAGGGAGATGATGGGGGATGGGGTTGAACAGTTAGAGGGCGGATAGAGGAGGAGGTGTAATGATAGGTGTATGGGAGGTAGGATAAATAGGGGGAGGATGGGAGACAGTGAGAATATAGGTGAGGGGAGTGAGGGAGAGGGGAGGGGGAGGGAAAAGGAGGGGAGGGTGAGGAGTTAATTAGATAGGTGAGTGGGTAGGGTGAGAGGAATAAGGAGAGTTAGGGAGACTTTGGAGAGCAGGGAGAGTGTCATGAGAGACGTGAATCAGAGGTAAGGTCCTAATTAAACTATTCGAAAAAATAATCATGGATAAAATGATCACTTTCCTTGAAACAAATGATTTGATAACTGATAGTCAGCATGGATTTCGTAGTAATTGGTCTTGCCTTACCAACCTATTAACCTTTTTCAACGATGTTCATACATGTTGGGACGCCAGAAGCCCATATGACGTAATTTACCTAGATATTCAGAAAGCGTTTGATAAAGTTCCTCACGTTAGGCTTATTTCAAAACTGCGTTCCCACGGTATTAACGACCATCTATGTGCGTGGATTCATGACTGGCTCACCAACAGAGAACAACGTGTAGTTCTTAATGGTGAAGCATCGGATTGGCAACCCGTCACCAGTGGCGTGCCCCAAGGTTCGGTCCTGGGGCCAACACTATTCATAATTTACGTGAACGACTTAGAAACTGATATCCTATCAAAAGTTGCCAAATTCGCCGACGACACCAAATTAGGAGGTACGGTAATGAACAGTCAAAGTTGCGAGAACATTCAATCAGACTTAATAAGACTTGTCGACTGGAGCGAAAAATGGCAAATGAGTTTTAACGTAGATAAATGTAAAGTAATGCACATAGGTGAAAAAAATCCTAACTTTAAATATCAGATTCAAGGACATGAGCTCAGCGAAGTAAAACAAGAATTTTCAGCAGGACGTTTACTGGTCAGCAGGTGAAGTGAGTATATGTCATTCAAATTCTTCTTATTTTTTTCTCATATTACCATTGAAGCCGTGCAACGTGTTGCTGTATTGCTTAATATTTTTTTTCACATCTATTTAAATAAATAACATAATCATTTGAGAGCAAGAATTTGTATTATTTACTAATTAATGTCATTGGTAAGCTTCATTGGGGAGCCCCCGCGGCTACCAGAGCTCCGTTACCAGAGGTTCCAATCTCTGGTACTGGTGCAAACAAACACCGCCGCGAAAGACGACTGTGAAAGCGGATTTCTTGTTGGTAACGGCGATCGCCGTTCACTGGTAACGATCAAAACAAACAAACGTGACTGTGAAAGCGGGCCATACTCTCCCTCATGATCCCTTTTCTCTCTCTCCCTTCCCTCTTATCTGCCTTCATCACCTCCCATCATTGCCCTAATTCACAACCTCTTCCCATTCCCCTATTTTCACACACACCCCGCCCCTCCCCCTCCCCTTCCCGTCTCCCCATCACCACAGATCACAGTCGCCTGATGTCCATATACTCCCCATCGCTCCATCCATCCTCCCTCTCCTCTATCTGGCACCACAATAGCCCCTTCCTTCTTCCCCTTGTCCCTCTCTAACCCTTCCTCGTCTCCTTTATTCATAGCCAATTTCCCTTCCCCTCCCCTCCACCCTCCCTTCGTCTTGTGCTCTCTTATTTGCCCTTTGCCTTTTATATATAGTTTTTTCTTATTCACTGTTAGTCTTCTCTCTCCTAATATATTTCACGCTCCATGCTTTCCCCTTATATTTCTCCTCTGTCTTCTTTGCTCTCCAACACTCCCCAGTTTTTAGAATTGTGTTTAACGGGAGGCAAAGACATCAAAGGCATCATCTTATACTGTATATACAAACTGCACTTGTCTTATTATTTTCCAACTTTTTCCCTTCTCTTTTTCGGGTGGTGGCTGGGACGGTCACTCCAAACACTGACATTCACAAATCAAAATTTTCTTTCTATTCTCCTTCTTTCAGGGTGTAGGAAGGCGGCAGGTACTCGGTGATATAAAGAGCAAAGAAAGAAGAAATGAGGGAAAGGGAAAGAAAAAAACAAAGCGGAGTAGAGGAAAAGAGGAAATTAAGATGGGAGAGATGGAAGTAAAGATGACTTAATCGATCACACACATAGTTTCCAATCCTCCTCCTTTCGGACAGTGAGAGGGGGTGGGGGGTGGGGGGTTACGACACATACAAAGAGTCTCTCTCTCTCTCTCTCTCTCTCTCTCTCTCTCTCTCTCTCTCTCTCTCTCTCTCTCTCTCTCTCTCTCTGCCAGCAGGGATGTGTGCGGCAGGAAACGGTTCAAGCTTCGCTAAACTAAAATCTTTACTCGCCAGGCTCAGAGAGAAAAACAGAAAGAAAATAAGAAAAAAACTGCACAGGACTAAAGCAAATAGAGGATTTACCAGACTTTCAAAAAGCCAACAGTAGTAATAAGGATCACACACAATAAAAGAAGAAACAATTGCACACTTTCGCTCCAAAAAATGAAAAGGCAAATGATTTAATTACAAAGAAAGAAAAATGTCATACACTCACAAAAGAAGAGAGAAAAAGAAAAAGTAATACGAAAAACAAATACGAAAAGATGTAACACGTGTAAACCTTCGCCTTCCTTCCCCCAACCTCAAAAAACAAAAGAAAAAATGAAGAGATAGAAATACAAAACAATGTCATAGCACGAAGGTCACGAATGTCACGAAGGTTAAAAGAAAAATTAAAAAGAAAACACGTGCGCACCTTCACTCTCTAAAAACAAACAACAACCAATGATGAATTACTCAGGAAGGAAAAAAATGAAAACGTTGAATGACAAAAAGGAAAAAAAAAAAATTCAAATTGTATTCACTGGACACCTGATGCAACAAACCAACAAAAAAAAACTAAAGCAAAAAAAGAAGAGAAGAAAAATCAACTTGCATCCACCAGGTGCTGAATAACAGAAAAGGGAAAAGAATAAAGTAAAAAAAGTAAAAAGCAGTCATACAAACAATGATAAAACGGCATCAACTGGAGACGTTAAATAAATCAAAAAACATCACTGAAAGGAAAAAAGTGAGAAAACTACCGAAAACAGTTCAGTGGAAGACAAAATGAATACGAGAAACAGCACCGACGAGAGGAAGAAAAAACGTACATTTCGGAAAAGAAAGAAGGAAATAGCAAAGAGAGATTAGCGAACGCAAATAAGTCACAAAAAAGAATAAAAGAAAAATACTTTTTTATTTTTTATTTTTACGTCGTGGTCTATTGCGCCGGTAGGCTTCTTCCCGGTGGATCCTGATGGTCGGTCCAAGGCATATTCCCGGTGGGTCCTGATGGTCGGCCTAGCCCGTTCTGGCGCAGGCGAGTGTTTATAGTGGCGCCATCTTGCATTGGCTCATGCTGCCCTCCCGGAGCTCATCTTTAATCCTAGAATCTAGAGTCCGGGTTGATAGGTGGTTTTCTGGACAGCATGTGGGTAGTTTTAAACCACTCGGCGGCGGCTGAAAAATCCCAGCTTGGTGGCACCGGTCGGGGATTGAACTCGCGTCCTCCTGAACCCGGGGCCGTCTTGCTATCTGTTCAGCCACCGCCTACCCTATAGTTAAGTATAAAGCTTTACTTAGAATCCAACGACAATCACAAATCAGCCTTCAACACGTACACACACACACAAAAAAACATCAAAGAAAAAACACTGAAAAAACTAATCCTACAAATGGTTTAGTGGACGGCCATAAATATCCCCCCCCCCCCCCCCTTCCGTCATGTTATCGAGTGGAAAACGGGAGGCGCAGACCGGAAAGAGCGTGGGAGGAGAGGCGCGGAGGAAAAGGGGAGATAGGGAGAGGGGGAGGGAGAGATTTGTAGGCAGGCAGGTAGAGAGAATAGAAGTTGTAAAGGTAGGCGAGAGGAAGGAAGAACGAGAGTGAGAAAGAGGAAGAAGTGGAGGTGAAGGTAGGTAAAGGTAAAATTGGGGGCATACGTTGTAGCAGCGCGTGGCCTCGGTGCTCATCTCCGCAACATTGGCCCTTGAGCCTGTGGTGGGAGGGAGCCCATTACCCCGGGACACAGGGCCAGTGTGACATCCAGGTTACACAGTTTACCTTCCCCAAGTTTCCTCAGGTACCCATTTATCGACCAGCCCGAGAGGGAGGATGAACAGCTGGGTGAGCTGCACGCCGATTGCCCGGGCCGGGATTCGAACTCGGGACCGCGGAGTAGAAGCCAGGCACGCTGACCACTAGACCACGGCAGCGTAAAGAGATAAAGAGCGAGGGATATTCGTGGCAAGTTAAAGAAGGAGGAAGAAACAGAAAAAGATGGATATAAAAAGAAATGAATATTGGTGAGAAGGCAGAGAGAGGAAGAAGAGATAAAAAAAAAACGGGAGACAGAGTGCTAGGGAGAATATTGTAGATAGCTTAGGTAGGGGCGGATAAAACACAGGAGGCACAGAGATAGACATGGAGAGATAAAATAAAGGAAACCATTTAGGTAGATAAAACGGAAAGAAAAGGCGCAGGATGTGAGTCCTAGACCGAGAAAATGAAGGGATGGCATGAGATAGAAAGGGAAAACAAAGAGACAGGAGGGAAGTAGATGGAGTTAAGATATACTTGATTGGTTGTGAAGATAGTAACATTAGTACAATACAATTTGATAGAAACAGAAGACAGGGGATGGGGTGGGGTAGGAGATAAAGAGGCTTCCGTAACAAAAGTAAAAAAAATATAAAGGACGAGTAAGTTAGTTAGACAAGCAAACAAAACTCAGCGCCTCACATCACACCACAAAGCCTGGCGTGGATTGTCTAAGCGGTTTAATGAAGCTTACGCCCATACCCCAAGCTCTCCCTTCCTCGGCCATTTCCTCGACATCAGTTGCAACAATATCATTACGCCAGGTAGGCGGTGGCTGAACAGATAGCCAAACGGTCCCGCGTTCAGGAGGACGCGAGATCAATCCCCGACCGGTGCCACCAAGCTGGGATTTTTCAGCCGCCGCCGAGTGGCTTAAAACTACCCACATGCTGTCCAGAAGACCACCTATCAACCCGGACTCTAGATTCTAGGATTGAAGATGAGCTCCGGGAGGGCAGCATGAGCCAATGCAAGATGGCGCCTCTATAAACACTCGCCTGCGCAAGAACGGGCTGGGCCGACCATCAGGACCCACCGGGAAGAGGCCTTGGACCGACCATCAGGATCCACCGGAAAGAAGTCTACCGGCGCAATAGGCCAAGACGCAAAAAAAAACAAAAAAAAAAAAACGAGCTGCCTATGAACCACTGTTACGGGTTAATGGCTACGCCCAACACTGCAATTCTCCATTTCATCAACATTATGCTGCAGATATGTTAAGAGGAAAGGAATTTGAAGGGAAGGATGTGGAATTCAAATAAGAGCCAGAGCCTTCGAACCAATTCTAACCATGAACTTTACATTTCTGCCCGGAATCGTACCAAATCTATTCTTCGACTAACCAAAAATTCTCTCATCAATAGAAAATGCTTGCTTTCTCTAACTCTTCCCGTGACTTCTGGCATCTAGCCAATAACATCTCCTCCAGCTTAACTTCTTCATCTTTCCCTCCACTCCTCAGTCCTGACGGCAACACTGCCGTCTCATCTATCTCTATGGCTGAACTCCTCTCTCAAACTTTTTTTCTGAAAACTCCACTCTGGACAATTCTGGGCATTTTCCTCCTACTCATCCCCCCTCTGACTCTTTTATGCCTGTTATAAAGATTCTTCAAAATGATGTTTTCTATGCCCTCTCTGGCCTTAATCCTCAGAAGGCTTATGGACCTGATGGAGTGCCTCCTATTGTCCTTAAAAACTGTGCCTCCGTGCTGTCACCCTGCCTGGTCAAACTCTTTCGCCTCTGCCTGTCAACATCTACCTTTCCTTCTTGCTGGAAGTATGCCTTCATACAGCCTGTACCTAAGAAGGGTGACCGCTCCAATCCCTCAAACTACCGTCCTATAGCTTTACTTTCTTGTCTATCTAAAGCTTTTGAATCAATCCTTAACCGGAAGATCCAAAAGCACCTTTCCACTTCTGACCTTCTATCTGATCGCCAGTATGGGTTCCGCATGGGGCGTTCTACTGGTGATCTCCTAGCCTTCTTAACTGACTCTTGGTCATTCTCTCTTAGCCGTTTCGGTGAAACCTTTGCTATTGCGCTGGACATATCAAAAGCTTTTGATAGGGTCTGGCACAAATCTTTGCTTTCTAAACTACCCTCCTACGGTTTCTATCCTTCTCTCTGTACCTTTATCTCCAGTTTCCTTTCTGACCGTTCTATTTCTGCCGTGGTAGACGGTCACTGTTCTTCCCTTAAATCTATTAACAGTGGTGTCCCACAGGGTTCTGTCCTATCTCCCACTCTTTTTCTGTTGTTCATTGATGACCTTCTTTCCAAAACGAACTGTCCTATCCATTCCTACGCCGATGATTCCACTCTGCATTACTCAACTTCTTTTAATAGAAGACCCACCCTTCAGGAACTTAACGACTCAAGGCTGGAGGCTGCAGAACGCTTAGCCTCAGACCTTACTATTATTTCCGATTGGGGCAAGAAGAACCTGGTGTCCTTCAACGCCTCAAAAACACAGTTTCTCAACCTATCCACTCGACATAATCTTCTAAACAACTATCCCCTATTCTTTGACAATACTCAGCTATCACCTTGTTCAACACTAAACATCCTCGGTCTATCCTTAACTCAAAATCTCAACAGGAAACTTCATATCTCATTTCTTACTAAATCAGCTTCCTCGAGGCTGGGCGTTCTGTATCGTCTCCGCCAGTTCTTCTCCCCCGCACAGTTGCTATCCATTTACAGAGGCCTTGTCCGCCCTCGTATGGAGTATGCATCTCATGTGTGTGTGATTGTGTGTGTGTGGGGGGGGGGGCGGTTCCACTCACACAACACTCCTTGACAGAGTGGAGTCAAAGGCTCTTCGTCTCATCAGCTCTCCTCCTCATACTGATAGTCTTCTATTTCAAATTTCGCCGCCATGTTGCCTCACTTTCTATCGTCTATCGATATTCTCATGCTAACTGCTCTTTTGAACTTTGAACTTTTGAATTTGAACTTTACTGTCCAAATCCCTTACGCAAGAGTTAACCAGCATCTTCACTCTTGCATCCCTCACGCTGGTAAACTCTGGAACAATCTTCCTTCATCTGTATTTCCTCGTGCCTACGACTTGAACTCTTTCAAGAGGAGGGTATCAGGACACCTCTCCTCCCGAAATTGACCTCTCTTTGACTTCTATTCAGGAGCAGTAATTAGCGGGCTTTTTTTTTTTAATACTTTTCTTTACGCCCTTGAACTGTCTCCTTAGCTGTAAAAAAAGAAAAAAAAAAGACGAGAGACCGTTTAGAAGCTGCAGTGCAGAATGAAATGATAGTAAATGACATTTCTTAAGAAGGGAGAGTTTGGAATACAATCATCTTTTCGGGTTCGAAGGAGAAGCTTTGGGAATATCCTTTATATTTATTTTTTGTCGTTGTGAGCATGAAAACAAGGTGAGAAAAAGAGTGAGGAAAGGAGATAATTGCTGGCAGTAGATATTTAGATGATAATGATGTGTGTGTATGTGTGTGTGTGTGTGTGTGTGTGTGTGTGTGTGTGTGTGTGTGTGTGTGTGTGTTACCTGCAAGACTCGCCGACGTGCACTGGATCAGGTAGAGTAATAAAGGCTCGGCAGGTAGGGGGAGGGAGGGAGGGTCTCTCTCTCTCTCTCTCTCTCTCTCTCTCTCTCTCTCTCTCTCTCTCTCTCTCTCTCTCTCTCTCTCTCTCTCTCTCTCTCTCTCTCTCTCTCTCTCTCTCTCTCTCTCAATTCTTTCATTTACTTCTTTCCCTTAGTTTCCTACTCTTCTTATTTCTCTCCTCTTGTTTTGTTCTTGCTTTATTTAATTGTTTTATTTGTTTCTACTTTTATTAATCTTCATATTTCATCTACTTTATCTCATCAATCCTCCCCTATCTTCATTATATTAGTTTCCTAAAAAGAACTATGTAATTCATTTTATCTAATTTCCTTATTCACTTTCTTTATCTTCATAAATATGTACTTGTTTCTCTATCTGTCTACCACTCTATCTATCTATCTCCCACTCGCCACTCCGCCCAGAACAAGACGCGCTGGGCTTCTGCAAGTGTATTATTATGCACATTAAACCAAACGGACGCGAGCATGTAATAGGAAAGAACTTGAGACGGAGATTAAACAGCGGCCGGGCATCCATTCCGAGGCATTCCCCCTCTTAGTATGGAAGCCCCGGAAAGTGATGGCCAAAGAAAACGTGGAATGGAGACATGGATACGGAAACACGGAGGAGCAAAGCTTACTATTAATAAGAATAAACATTATAATAATAATAGCAATGGAGTTGGGGATGTTTCATTAAGGTCTCAAAGGATTAATATGAGGCTGGCTTGATGAAGAGGAAGTGAAAGAGAGGAGGAGGAGAGAAGAGGAGGGAAAAGGGGGGCCGATGTGGAGGTGGGTAAAGAGCGAGAGTTCACCTAATGGTTCCTGTTCTTGGGTTAGGAAGGGGAAGAAGAAGAGGAGGTGAGGAGATGAAGAGGCTACAGGAAAGTGAGAGGAGAGAAGAGAAAATGAGCTCTGACTTCACCAATACCTTTCTTATTCCTACTTTTCCTGTGTGTGGGTTGGAAGGAGAATAGGAAGGAGGAAATAGAGTAAATAGAAGAGTGGGGAAAAACAGAAGAATGCATGGGAAGGAGGATATAAAGAGAGGAAGGAAGGAGAATAATAGAGAGATATAGTTATGTGGAGGAAGGGAAAAAGGGAATTATAAAGCAAGTGGATGATGCTGAGAGGCAAAGGGTAAGATGAGTAAAGAGGGGAAGGAAAGGTGAAAAGTTTGTGTTCTGAGAAACAAAAAAAGGGAAGGGCAAAGGAAATAAAGTAAGAATTGTGTTTGGATACGACTGAGGCACGATAGAGGAAGGAAGAAGGGAGGAAAGGAGAGAGAGAGAGAGTGGATGCAGATGAATGTGAAGAGGTAGTAGGGTGAGGAGGAAGAGGGAAAAACAAAGTGAAAAGGGCAGAAGGAGGGAAGAAGAAAAGACGGGAGGGAGAAAAGTGGGAGAGAAATTTTTGTAATGATTTTTTTATTTATTATATCGCCTTTTTCACTTCATTTTCATTCAACTTTTATTTCGTTGATTCACTGGCGAGGAAATATCTGGCAGCGAGAGACGATTAATATTTTTGTGAATAATACGAAGAAAGGAACATTACGAAAAGCTTCACGTTTTGGTTCCACAGTCATGATTTTTTGTCCTTATTTTGAGGGAAAACCGGAAGTTATTATAGAAACCATTACTACTTCATTATTACAATGGAAACTGTGTGTGTTTGATGTACACACACACACACACACACACACACACACACACTTTTATATTCATATGGGTTATGACCGACTAGACACACACACACACACACACACACACACGTACACACACACACATACACACACACACACACACACTCACAAACACACTTTTATATTCATCTGGGTAATGATCGATTACACACACACACACACACACACACACACACACACACACACACATACATTTATATTCATCTGGGTAATGACCGATTACACACACACACACACACACACACAAACACACACACACACAGGAGTAGGTAGGAAGACACCTACCGAACGGGCGCAAGCCACTCCCGGTGAGGTATATATGGGAGGTGAGAAGGGAGCTGAAGCCCTCCAAAGACCCTTCTCATGTCCTCACTAACTGTTTCCCTATTGTCTCACCAACACCGAAGAGTAGTTCAGCATGCTCTCTAAAGACAGATCCTCTCTCTATCCACACCACACTACATTCACACAACATATACACCTTTTCCCAAAATTCAAATTTCAAAATGGCGCACCTACATCAAGCGTCAGAATCCCCGCCTGGGGGGGGGGGGGGGGGCCCACAAATTCCCTCAGGGAGAACTCCCCTTCTGGCTGCCGACCCGAGAGGTGTCTTGATAACTCCTCGAACCTCTTTCTTCTCAATTTCTGCAACATTCGCGGTCTTCGTTCTAATTTTCATTCTGTGGAACATCATCTCTCCTCCTCTAAACCTCGCCTTCTCTTCCTTACCGAAACACAGGTTTCTGAGTGTCGTGAGGGAATAAGTAAACCACCTCAAAAGCCCTTTTCTCTAGGCTTTACTCGGCAAGAAAACCCTAGGTGCGTACAGTACCTGCAGCCCGAGTGCACTGGCTTCATCGACGAAGAAACTAGATACGTTAGTTTCGAAACCATATAATACGATTCATATTACATACGAATCACCTATCCCGAACGATACATATGAAACACTAAAACGAACAAGCACTAAAACCCCAACAAATACAAACAACTTAAGCTTTAGAATCACCACATTCTCCCCCTCTTACAAATAATTGCGTACAAATCACACGCCTAGTCTATCCGGAGCTTTCCTGACTCATGTTGAACGTCTTAGTGGTTCAGGTCTTTCTTCGGAAGTTTCGGGCGAGTCGCTTTTTCTTGTGTCCGGAAGTCTAGTGTCATCGGAGGTTGGGTAACAAGCGTCAGGAGTGGCTGCCCCTCCATCGCTGTCATCGGTAGAAGTCGGTTCTAGAGCCGAAATTTCTTCAGTGGGTGTTGTCCCATTGATGTTCTCTTGCATGGTTGTCTGTTCCTTAGGGGTTGGAGCCAGGTCCCTCGTGTAGACGGTAGACCTTCTTCCATCCGGATGGCGAATGTGAGCGTAGTGTGGTGTAGCACTCTCGAGATCAACTTCTTCCACTAACGGATCCGATTTGGAATTACGAACAAACTTCCGCAGCAGGACAGGTCCAGGTGTAGCAAGCCAGGAAGGTAAGGAGTAACCACTAAATGATCTCCTAGGGAAAGAAAATAACCTTTCATGCGGGGTTTGATTGGTGGCAGTACAAAGGAGGGACCGAATGGAATGAAGTACTCTGTCCAGAACTAGTTCCCACTGAGACTCGGGGAGTTTGGAGGATCTGAGTGGTAGGCGTACAGTTTTCCAAATAGTACCAATCTCTCTTTCACATTGTCCGTTACCTTGGGGGTGGTAGGGAGTGGAGTGTGTCATGACGACACCGTGGCTCAACAGAAAATCTGCGACTTCACGAGACATGAACTGTGTTCCTCTGTCCGAATGAACTGATGATGGACAACCGAACATAGCGAACAGTTTAAGGAAGCAAGCTTTAACAGTTTGAGCAGACATATCTGGGCATGGGAACACAAATGGGAATCTAGAGTACTCGTCTATCATTACCAGAAGGTATTTATTCTTTGTAGTAGAAGGTTTCGGTCCAGCGAAATCAATAGATATTCGGTCAAAGGGTTGTGTTGCATGGATCAGGTTCTTAACTGGAGGTTTAAAGAATCTAGGTTTCAATTCTGAACAAATACTGCATTGAGAACAAACCCTCCTTACATCATCTAGAGAAAAAGCCAGATTCTTAACTTTTACAAAATGATAAAGTCTTGTGACGCCAGGATGACACAGAGACACGTGTACTTGTTCGAGAGAGACTGAGCCTGGGCTAGTATTAACCGAGCATGCACGAGACAGTGTGTCGGAAGGGATGTTTTGAGGACCTGGTCGGTACTTAATGTCATACAAGTATTCAGAGAGCTCGAGACGCCATCTTAATATTTTGTCATTCTTAATTTTGGAGGAATGCCGTGAGTCAAACATGAAGGATACAGCTTGTTGGTCAGTGACAATAGTGAATTTACGGCCCAAAATAAAAAGTCTCCACTTACGTACGGCTTCAATGATAGCAGTGGCTTCTCTCTCCACAGCAGGCTGAAGTCTTTCAGAGCCGGTCAGGGTTCTGGAGAAGAAAGCTACAGGCCGACCAAGCTGGGAAAGAGTGGCTGCTATGGAGACAGAGGATGCGTCAGTCTCGATCTGGAGTGGGAAAGTTTCATCATAGGCAGCTATTGAAGCCTTACAGATGTCTCTCTTTAGCGATTCGAAACATTTAATAGCTTCAGAGCCGAGTGGAAAACTCTGGCACAGCAGAAGTGGCTGTATGCGCTTAGAATAGTTAGGTATCCAGATGGAATAGTATGAGAAGAGGCCAAGCGCTCGTTTTAGAGAGGGTGAATCATTAGGAACTGGCATTTCTATCAGGGGTCTGATACGATCTGGATCAGGGCGCAGAGAATTATCGGAGATGCAATACCCGAGATAAGTAATTTCTTTTAAGCTGTAGTGACACTTCTCCAAGTTCAAAGTCAAGTTGTACTTTGAGGCTACCTCCTTGAAACGCTGAAGGTTCCAGTCATGTTCCTCCTTGCTTACGCCGCATACAATAACATCATCAATGTAAGCATAGGTGGCTTGCAATTTGTTGTCAGCTATGATAGAGTCCATGATTCTCTGAAAAACAGCAACGGAGTTTGTCAGACCGAAAGGAACTCTGGTAAATTGAAGTAACTGTCCGTCAGCCTCAAAAGCAGTGTACTGTTTCTCCGTTTCTCGTAAGGGAACTTGATAGTAAGCATTTTTCAGATCAAGTTTGCTGAATATTTTGTACTTAGCCATCTTGTGAATTAAATCATGAATACGAGGCACTGGGTAAGCGTCCAATGAAGTAAAACGGTTTATGGTACGAGAGTAATCAACAACCATGCGCCGCTTGTGTCTCTCATCGCTTGTTACTAGCACTTGAGCTCTCCAAGGGGACTGACTCTTCTCTACAACACCTTCTTGTAACAAAGACTGTACTTCCTCATGAATAAACTCTTCATCCGACCTCGAGAACTTACGAGAACACGTGGAGACTGGCTTTGTATTAGGGGACAGGTTAGGGAAGAGGGATGGAGGATCAATAGACATTGATGCTACGTTACATATAGTTAGTTTAGGTAAAGAGCCATCCAAAGTGAATTCCACAGCCTGGTGTTTTTCCATGAAGTCTCTGCCCAAGATTACTTTATAACACAACTGGGGAAGAACTGACAACTTGAATTCAGGATACAGACTGTCGTTAACTTTCAGGCTGACAAAGCAATGTCCTCCGGTAGTAGAAACTTGGGAAGAAGCAAGGGTGACATCAGTCTTTGAAGGGTACACAGGAATATTTAAGTTTTTCACAACTTGTGGATGGATGAAACTAATAGTACTTCCACTGTCAATAAGGGAGTTCACTTGCAGTTCATTGACACTCACAGGAATTGTAGAGCTCCGCGGCGTAGTAACAGACGCTAATACTGGAGTGGCGGCAGTAGTTGGTGGCAGGGCGCAGTGTCCACAGGGAGGGACCGGGGAGGTAGAGCCAGGAGGTTCCACAGTAGCAGCGGCTGCAGTGTTAGGTCTTCTCGATCGTCCAGGGTCGCCAGACCTGCAGACGCTGGCGTAATGACCCGTCTTCCCACACTTACGGCATACTGAAGCACGAGCAAGGCAGCGAGACCGAGGATGCCGCTTTCCACCGCAGAAGAAACAGGATTGAGACTGTGAGGCGGCAGCTACGGTGTCCGTGGTGTTAACAGAGACCTCCGAGGTAAGAGCAGGAGCAGCCGACACGCTCCCTGGAGTGACAGGTGAAGAGTATGCTTCAGCGTTGCGTTGAGCAGTGTCGAGGCTTCGAGCAAGTTGTACGGCCTCATTCAGGGACAAAGTTTCTCTCTCCAATAGACGTTGACGGATGGTAGGAGAGGCGAGACCAGTGATGAAGGCATCTCTGATGGCTTCCTGAGTGTAGGTGTCAGCAGTCACGTCTTTGTAGTCACAGTCTTTAGACAGCTGCTTCAGGGACAAGAGGAAGGTGTCGATGGACTCGGCCAGTTGCTGCCTGCGAGTAGCCAATTGATGCCGGGGGAAGATGATATTCTTGGGCTTCACGTACACAGTTTTCAAAGCTTTGATGGCTTCCTCGTATGATGGGCAGTCGGTGATGTGGGTGTATGCTTCTGGAGAGATGTAGTTGACGAGCAGCCTCAACTTGTCAGGTGCAAGATATATAGACTGAATGAAGTTACTGAAGGTGCAGAGCCAGTGGTTCCACTGAGCAGGCGTAGTGTCTTGTGCACCCTCGAAGCGTTCAGGTTTCAGTAGTCTCTCCATCTCCAGCTTGCTTCATGGATTCTTGCCGAGTAAATTGTCGTGAGGGAATAAGTAAACCACCTCAAAAGCCCTTTTCTCTAGGCTTTACTCGGCAAGAAAACCCTAGGTGCGTACAGTACCTGCAGCCCGAGTGCACTGGCTTCATCGACGAAGAAACTAGATACGTTAGTTTCGAAACCATATAATACGATTCATATTACATACGAATCACCTATCCCGAACGATACATATGAAACACTAAAACGAACAAGCACTAAAACCCCAACAAATACAGACAACTTAAACTATAGAATCACCACACTGAGGCTACTGACAGCAATCTCTATTCTGTTCCCTCCTACTATCTCTATCTTAAATTTCAATCCAAAGCTGGATGTTGCGCCTACGTGCGCAACGACATCACTTGCTCTCGTGCCCACAACCTTGACTCTTCTGAATTTTCTACCATCTGGCTAAGACTTCATTGTCATTCTATTACTAAATACATCTGTGCTGTTTATCTCTCACCTAACTCTACCAACTATGTAAAATTCCTTGACTATTTGATCTCTAAAGTGGAGCACATCTTGACCCACTCTCCCTTCGCTGAAATCTCCATCCTAGGAGATTTCAATGTTCACCACCAGCTTTGGCTTTCATCCTCTTTCACTGACCATCCTAGTGAATGGGCCTACAACTTTGCTATCCTCAACGACCTAGAGGAGTTGGTCCAGCACCCTACACGTATTCACGACCGTCTTGGAGACCGGCCCAACATTCTAGACCTCTTCCTTACCTCAAACCCTTCTGCTTATTCTGTCAAACTATTCTCTCCATTGGGCTCCTCCGATCAGAATCTTATTTCTGCATCCTGTCCTATCGCTCGTGTACACCCTCTGGACCCACCGAAGAGGCGATGCTTCTGGCATTTTGCTTCAGCTCGGTGGGACGACCTGAGGATGTACTTTTCCGATTTCCCGTGGAATGATTATTGGTTCCAGGATGAAGACCCTTCTGTGTGTGCTCAGCGCATCACAAAGGTAATTGTCTCTGGAATGGAGGCATACATTCCTCGTTCTTTCTCTACTCCTCACACTAAAAAGCCTTGGTTTAATCACGCTTGTTCTCAAGCTGTCAATGATAGAGAGGCAGCTCACAAAAGGTACCAGAGCCTTCAAACTAATGCTAATTATAAACTTTACATTTCTGCCCGGAATCGTGCCAAATCTATTCTCCGACTAACCAAAAACTCTTTCACTAATAGAGAATGCCAAAACCTTGCTTTCTCTAACTCTTCCCGTGACTTCTGGCATCTAGCCCAAAACATCTCCTCCAACTACACTTCTTCATCTTTCCCTCCACTCCTCAGTCCTGACGGCAACACTGCCGTCTCATTTATCTCTAAGGCTGAACTCTTCTCTCAAACTTTTTCTAAAAACTCCACTCTGGATGATTCTGGGCATATTCCTCCTACTCATCCCCCCTCTGACTCTTTTATGCCTGTTATAAAGATTCTTCAAAATGATGTTTTCTATGCCCTCTCTGGCCTCAATCCTCAGAAGGCTTATGGACCTGATGGAGTGCCTCCTATTGTCCTTAAAAACTGTGCCTCCGTGCTGTCACCCTGCCTGGTAAGAACACAACAACATGCAAATATTCCCTTGGCTACTTTGCTATATAACAAAAATACTTATAAAAACTAATCTGTAAAATAAAGTCGACTGCAGAGTGTAACTGCATATAACTGAATGTACCTCTAAACTAAGCACTTGCTGAAGACGGCAAGCTAAACTATGTGACAAAGCAGCATCAACATTATCATCAAACAGGACACACTGGCTGGACTTGGATGAGAGGGCTGTCCCTGTGGCTGGCGTCCTGACTACCACCCCTCGGGCCTGGTTTTGAATTCCGGCAGGTAGGCGATGTACAGCCCAGCCAGTTGTTCATCCTTCTTTGCAGAATGATCGATAAAATTGGTACCTGGGGTAAAGGTAAACTGTGGCGGTCCCGGACTTACACCGCCCATTCAAAGGTCAATGGTACGGAGCTGAACACCATGGCCAGGCACACCTTTACCAGTACCTTTGCTGTCCCACAGTAGACCAGACTCACTCCTGATGGACTGCAGTGGACTGTGGACCTTGATTCCTGAGTCTTGAGATGCTTCCCTTCCTTCCCAGACCTGTCAACGAGAGACCCTTGACTAACACGTTCAATACTGTATGCAATAATGGCACATTAATGCTCCTACAATATAATACAAACATACCAACATTTAATTAGAGATAGTGTGTATCATTTCAACACCTTTAGAGATACACACCAAGTTCAAAAGTGACAGGCAGAGATGGTGGTGGTGGCTGTACATGACTGGACAATGCTGAGGTGCACAACATGAGGGATGGGGAGGTAGGTGAGGTGATGAGGAGGTGATGTGTTCAGTGTGGTAAGGAGGCAAAGCTTGAGGGGTTGGGCACATCTGGAGGAGAAAGGACAGCCACATTAGTTAGCAAAGCAGAGGATAACATTAAAATTATTCTAGTCCACATGTCAGACCGTAGCCATAAGGAAGCCGGCCAGAGCAATATGGAAGTAGCCAAAATGAGGGTGTTGTGAGGGATGTGTGGTGTCACTGGGAAGGACAGAATCAGTAATGCAAGAACCAGACCAACAGTGAAGGAGGTGTAGACAGTGATTGGTGGTGTAACTGGGATGGACATAATCAGTAATGCAAGTACCAGACCAACAGTGCAGGAGGTGTTGCGAGGATGTGGTGTCACTGGGAAAGGCAGAATCAGTAATGCAAGAACCAGACCAACAGTGCAGGAGGTGGCCTCATATTTACCAGTTTCTGAGCCATAGCTATTGCCAATAAACACCATTAAGTAACCATTTTAATGATAACTCTATATAAAGGCACTTACTGGGGTCGAGGAGGCAGTTTTGGGGTTGGAAATCGGTAAACAGGAGGCTGGGTACAACAATCTGGAACCGTTGTGAAATTGGTACGGGCATGTTAATGAGACAATACAGGGAATACTGATGCGAGGAGAGTACTAGAAATGGAAGTGCAGGGAGGGAATGAGAGGTAGACCCAAGACAAGACAGCAGCAGACATGAGAGAAGGGCCTCAACACCAACACGACAGGCGATAAGAGGAACGTGGAGGCGGCTCGTCAAAACAACGACCCCGTATAAAGACAGGCTAATGAGCTGGCCAAGAAGAGGACTCCATGCCAGACAAATGTCTGTACCAAATTGAACAGATCCTTCATGTTTTGTTGGCTAGCATGGTATCTGAAGTGTCCAAAACAGTTGATGGACTTTCGAGTCACTTTGCTAATCTTTAAAAATAGCTGCTGCTATGTTGCCCAATCAGTGAACTTCAGAAAACACCTAACTTCTTCCCAAAGTGACCCACAAAGCTGGAAATGAGCTTAAACTGTTCCTCTTTAAATTCTTCATCTTCTGGTGTGCAACATGCCAGGTTTTGCCTGTTTTTACTATTTCATAATAACTGACTGATCAGAAAAACCAATTTTTTTTACATTTTTTGAAGATTTTTTTTTTAAAAGTTTTCTATTTCTTCCTGCTGATGCTTTATTTTGGCCAAGGTGTGTATTCAGTACTTGAAAACTGTCCACAGATCATATCAACAAGGTTTATTTTGATTATTTGAGCCTCTGTTTAGTTATAAAATCACATGTTTTTTTTCTATTTTCACTTGAGTTTGTTAGAGAGCGTCCACATTCTCAGCTGAATGACTTTGTTTTGATAATGGATACACCTGTTCTATGGGTCTCCTCCTTACATACTAGTACATCCACATCACAGACCAGCCACTGTGAATGCCATGCAGCCATCACTGCCACCAAAACCCAGCCCCACAAATCACCTACTGTAAACCTTTCCAGGTCCATCCAAAATGCCTACAAGCTTACACCTGTATTTAAGAAGGCTAAATTAAGGGGGACGAAGAGTGGTCTGAAATCGCGAATATGGCGTGCACAAAAACTGACTCCCGAAGCATGGATGGTCCAGTCACATTCTATGCTTAATGATGAATGTACTCTGTGCATCATTTTCCAATTTTGGGTGAATTCTGAGTTCTTGTGCATGTCAGATTTGTGATTTTTTGCACTATCCTTCCCCTTGAGTATGTTCTGCAGTGTTCCTTGTTCAGACATATGCATGACCAGAATCTGTCGTGAAATGGCAGAACATATGAACCAACAAAATGTCACATGACTATATGACCTACCACTAGCACACAGGCCTGGGGCACTCAATTTTCTACTTCCGAGCAGGTTGAACAGCGTCAACCACCCGTCAACCTTATTCTTCTTGGTGGAGTGACGTGAGGTTGGTGAGGAGGCAGAGAGGGTCCTCATGGCAGTCTCAGCGGTTCTGTTGGACAAAAAAAAAAAAAAATTATATAGGGTGCCTAAACTTGACCTCCAGCAGTCTGAGGGAGGGAAGGGAGGAGGGAGAGGAAGGGAAGCAGTGGGTGCTGGCCTCACCATCCAGCCACCCGTCACCACCTCCAGCTGACCAGGTTAGGTTAGGTTGGGTCTGTTAGTAGTGGTCAGTATGGGAGGGAGTGGCTGGTTATGGAGGTTAGTGTGGAAGTGATTGTCTGGTGAGTGAGAATGTAAGAGACAGACAGACAGGGAAAGAAGTGCAGATACAGACAGAGAGAACGATGGGATAAAACAAACAGACACACAGACAGAAAAAAAAGACAGGTAGGCTAATACACAAAGACAGAGACAGACAGAAAAAAACAAATGCTAACACAGACACAGACAGACAAGCTTATACAGACAGAAAAAGAAACAGAAAGGCAAAAACAGAGACAGACAGACAGACAAGTTTATACAGACGGAGACAGAGAGAAACAGAGGCTAACACAGACAGACAGACAAGCTTATACAGACAGAGACAGAGAAACAGAGAGGCTAACACAGACAAACAGAGAAACAGAGAGGCTAACACAGAGACAGACAGACAGACAAATAGAAAGAACGACAGACAAGCTTAAACAGACAGAGACAGAGAAACAGAAGCTAACACAGAGACAGATGAAAGAAAAACAGACAGACAAACATATATATATATATATATATATATATATATAGAGAGAGAGAGAGAGAGAGAGAGAGAGTCGTAAAGAAATGAAAAAGGATTGAAAAAGAAAGAAATGAGATGCAAGGTGTGTGTGTGTGTGTGTTGGATAGTATATGTTAATGGTCTAAATTTTATAAAAATAATTGTGCAATTATATATACATCAGTTTATGGTTACATACACACACACACACACACACACACACGGGCGGTGTAGTCATGGTAGCAAAAACAGTCGTTGGGCATCACAGAGGCATGGGTCATATTCTTCATGCCCGGCACTGGCCAGATGGCACTCACCCCGCGGCCCCATCCACCTCCACGGACCCTATGCCCTATGCGCAGCCTCTGCACCACCCAGCCACCCCTAAAACAAAATGAGGGGCTAGGGGACCCTTCCTCCTTCGAGGTGCAGGGGTCCCGTAGGTTTTGCCCTGCACCCATCACTGACAGCAGACTACCCGGATGCATCAGGGAAGCCTTCCGCGCGGTCGGGCCCCCCAGCAAGACCGGATCAGGGTCAGAGCTCGCACCCGACCCCAACCTCTACTTCTTAATTTGTTTTGGATATCTTTTTTTGTAGGTGTAGATGAAACTATATTTTAGTTTTATCCGCATAAAAATACTAAAGTCACATATTTCAGGATATGTTACCCTCCTCACTACAAACGTTAAGCACCAGAGTGAGGACGAAGAGAAACCTGCGTGGGCTACAAAATAGTCTGGATAATAAACAATGGAGGAGTATAGCTAGATAATTTAAATGCACCAGTTTCTTTTGCGTCTTTCAGTGGAATCCTTTCGATCTTCACAAAAACGACACACTTAAGTATTTAAAGGGAGTGTCTACAAAGCAGCTGAGAGTTCCCTAACACACTTCTGCTAAAAAGAAAAAGCTGAAGCTAAAACTAGCCTCAGGATTCCCGCCGGCCAGCTCGTGATTCAGTTTTCAAGTCCACGTACGCAGGAAAGCAGACTCAAATTACGCGTCTTTCCACGAGTCTCTAAAAACTGTCGAGTCAGCTTTGTAGCCGAAGCCTGGTCAAAGATTTCGTCCAGGTTTCTCTCTCTCTCTCTCTCTCTCTCTCTCTCTCTCTCTCTCTCTCTCTCTCTCTCTCTCTCTCTCTCTCTCTCTCTCTCTCTCTCTCTCTCACCGAACTAACAAGTACTGTTGATACCTTGCAGGAGTTTATCCAGGCCAACATCGTCGCCCCTCCTGCAATTGACGCCTCATCACCCTCCTCACCTGCACTCGATGCCCAGCCACCTTCCGAAGAAGGCACGTCTGAGGAACCAGTAGAGCTGACGCTGAATGCTTCACCCCCGTGAGAGGAGGAGCCAGACCCGCCCTAGAGCCATTTATCCTACTCATTGCTACAACAGATTTGCCATACTGGAGGAGGACGAGAACAGAGCACCTTCTTGGTCGGTGACTCTATGATTCGCCATCAGGTGGTTGAATTCTGTGGCAGAGTCCCCCGTCGTAGGCGTAACTACTGTTATCCTGGAGCTGGTGTTGACGACATCACAGCTGCACTGGACGAGGTCTCCGCTGTGGCCTCTAATGACTCACTCTTTGTTCTCCACACAGGTACAAACGACGTCACCACGACGGTCTGAGGAACTGCTGGACAAGTACCGTAGGCTCAGCCAGCAGTATAAGACTAACTCCCCTAATATTTTGATTTCAGGACTTCTCCCCCGGACCGGGGATGAGGGCGACTTCTCCAGTACGGCCTTCAGCCTCAACACCCGCCTGCAGACTCGCTGCGGAGAGCTTGACGTCAATTCTTTAACGCCTGGAACGATTTCTACGGCCAGAGTATACTTTTCCAAAGGGAAGGAATACAACTTACCCCCATCGGTTCAGCCATATTTGGAAGGATCCACACCAACCCCGTACGTAACGCCCTAACAAAAAAAAACGACTCTCAGCCACGTCCTTCCATCCCGCCCGTGTAAATAGACACCTCACACCGCAACAGACTCGTAACATTGAACCCTCCAGTACCTCTATTACCAAGCTTCAAGATAACCTAAGAGTCCTTAGTTTCAATGCGCGTAGCCTAAGAAACAAATTTGATGAACTGCGATGTCTTGCTCTGACAGAAAACTTTGACGTAATTGCTATAACCGAAACATTTATCGACACCACTAATATTGATTTAAGTTCCGAATACAACATAGATGGCTACAGATTCTTCAACAATGATCGTGTAAACCGTAGAGGTGGTGTCGCCCTTTTGTCAAAAAGCTACTTGCAACCTACTGACAAAACACCAAGAAACAGTAACGTTGAACATTTGTGCGTGCGAGTAAACATTGCAAAAGTCAATTTAAATATATCTGTCACTTACAGGCCTCGGGGCAATCACTTGATGGCGATCTTGAAATGTACAGCGTCTTAAGGCAGTCACTTAATAACAGCGACTCACTGATACTAGGAGACTTTAACCTCCCCCATATCGATTGGGCGACACTGTCGGGTACAGAAGGTGAGTCCCATAGAATGATCGAATTTCTAGAGGAAAATTAGCTAAGCCAAATGGTTTCTGACCCAACTCGACAAAATAACATACTTGACCTTGTCATAGCGACCCAAGATAACCTAGTCAGTAATGTCACGGTAGGAGAACACCTCGGTTCCTGCGATCATAAACTAGTGCGCGTTGACATTAGAGCTCAAACATCGGTGACTGAAAATAAAGTTAAGGTGCCCAATTTCAAAAGAGCCAACTTCGTAGAAATCCGACGAAAACTAATAGATATGCAACTATCAGATGACGGCAATGCAGAGGACGCCTGGCTAAACTTTAAAAATCACTTACTCACTCAGCAGGACACATTTGTCCCCTTGTGCGAGAAGCGAATTAACACTAATAAAAGTCCAACTTGGTTTAATAGCGAAATTAAACACTCAGTCAAGGAGAGAAAATTGTCTTACAGGTTAAAGAAAGACCAAAGCACGCCCGAAAACATTAGACTTTTCAATGATGCAAGGCGACGAGTAAAAAGATTAGTGCATCAGGCAAAGCGTAGATATGAAGAAAATATTGCAGCCAACTGTAAAAATAATCCGAAATCCTTCTTCAGTTACATAAACAACAGAAAGGCGATCAGAAGTGGAATTGGACCTTTAACAAACAGCGACAGTGCACTAGTGACTGACAGCCAACACTTTGCAAACCTATTAAATAATTAATTTTCCTCGGTGTTTAATAATAACAGTCTTCCCACCATCACCACCAACACCAGTACTAATGTAAATCCCGAGCATGCATTGTCTAACTTTGAAATAAAACCCGATGAAGTCCTTAAAGCCCTCAAATCACTTAAAACAAATAAAAGTCCTGGACCTGATAAAGTATATCCAACTCTGCTGAAAGAAACAAAGAGCGAAATACTCTCCTCCCTCACAACCGTATTCAATATGTCCTTGCGACAAGGCATTGTCCCTTCAGATTGGAAAAAGGCTAACGTGACACCGATTTTTAAGAAAGGAGACAAAAAAGTACCAGGTAATTACAGGCCCATTAGTCTAACTTCGGTTGTAGGTAAGCTACTTGAGGGCATAATTAGAGACAAAATTGAAAGCCACTCATTAATTGGGGACTCACAACATGGCTTCCGAAACAAAAGATCCTGCCTATCAAATCTATTAACCTTTTATAACGACCTCTTCACTGTTTATGACGTAACCAAATCACTGGACGTAGTCTATCTTGATTTCAATAAAGAGTTTGATAAAGTCCAGAATCATAAATTACTTTACAAATTAAAGCAAATAGGTATTGACGGTCAGGTAAACCAATGGATCGCGAATTGGTTGAGCAACAGACAACAAAGAGTAGTGATTGACGGATTTAACTCAGAGTGGGCGCCTGTCACTAGTGGCGTCCCTCAGGGCTCGGTTCTTGGCCCAGTGCTCTTCATTATTTACATCAACGACGTGGATGTTGGACTCAATAACCGCATTAGTAAATTTGCAGACGACACAAAGATTGGTAACTCGGTTCTCACTGACGAAGACAGGCAAAGCCTCCAAGAGGATTTGCACAAAATTTCAGCTTGGTCGGATAGATGGGAGATGCCCTTTAACGTAGACAAGTGCCAGGTCCTTCAAGTTGGAACGAGGAATAAAAGTTTGATTACGAAATGCGCGGCGTTAAACTCAAAGCGTTCAATGCGTCAAGGACTTGGGGTCAAAATCGCGTCAAACCTCAAATTCTCACAGCAATGCATCGATGCAGCAAATAAAGCGAACAGAATGTTGGGCTTCATTAAAAGAAACTTTTTATTTAAGAATAAAGATGTAATACTCCCGCTCTACAACAGTTTAGTCAGACCCCACTTGGAATATGCGGTACAGTTTTGGTCTCCCCACCATGCAAAGGATATTGCTAAATTAGAAGGTGTTCAGCGTCGGGCAACGAAAATTATACCTTCCTTGATCAACAAATCCTACGAAGAAAGGCTTTCTACCATTAACATGTTCTCTCTTGAGAAACGTCGCCTCCGAGGAAAACTGATCGAATGTTTTAAAATACTTAATGGTTTCACGAATGTAGACAGATCAACATTGTTTATGATCGATGACACTTTGCGCACGAGGAACAATGGCGTAAAACTCAGATGTAGACAAGTAAATTCAGACTGCACCAATTTTTTCTTCACCAACGTTGTAGTGCGAGAATGGAATAAGCTCCCATCATCAGTGGTCCAGTGTAACACGATTGACTCCTTCAAAAATAAGCTCGACCGTCACTTCCTTCAACTTAATATCAACTAGAGTAGAAATGCAACGTTTTGGAGTCTTCTGATTAATGTAAAATCACTTAGGTTTAAGGACAGACCACCTAGTCTGGACCCTGGTCTAATAATGGTCTGTTTTTCTATGTATATCTATCTCTCTCTCTCTCTCTCTCTCTCTCTCTCTCTCTCTCTCTCTCTCTCTCTCTCTCTCTCTCTCTCTCTCTCTCTCTCTCTCTCTCTCTCTCTCTCTCTCTAGATAGATAGATAGATAGATAGATAGATAGATAGATAGATAGATAGTTAAGTCAGACCCCACTTGGATTATGCGGTACAGTTTTGGTTTTGGTCTCCCCACCATGCAAAAGACATTACTAAATTAGGTGTTCAACGTCGGGCAACAAAAATGATCCCTTCTTTGCACAACAAACCCTACGACGAGAGGCTCTCAACCCTTAACATGTTCTCTCTTGAGAAACGTCGCCTCTAAGGAAAACTGATCGAATGTTTTAAAATACTTAATGGCTTTACGAATGTGGATAAATCAAAATTATTTATGATCGATGACACTGCGAACGAGAATAATGGCACAAAACTTAAATGAGACAAGTAAATTCAGACTGCACCAAATATTTCTTCCCCAGCGTTGTAGTTCGAGATTGGAATAAGCTCCCGCCTTCGGTGGCCCAGTGTAACACAATTGACTCATTTAAAAACAAGCTCGACCGACACTTCCTTCAACTTAATGTTACCTAGAGTAGAAATAAAAAATTTTGGAGCCATCTGATTAATGTAGAATCACTTGCTAATAGGTTAAAGGACAGATCATCTAGTCTGGACCATGGGGTCTGTATGGTTTTATTTTCTATGTAAATCTATGTAAATTCTCTCTCTCTCTCTCTCTCTCTCTCTCTCTCTCTCTCTCTCTCTCTCTCTCTCTCTCTCTCTCTCTCTCTCTCTCTCTCTCTCTCTCTCTCTCTCTCTCTCGCGCGCGTTTTCTCTGAGTGGTTCTGCAGATATGGTGAGCCCAGGAACCTAGGTTCGAGTCCCACCGATGACACACTGACTGTTTTAAACCATCGCCGAGTGGCGAAATATTACCCACTTGCTGCCCATATCTTCAATCAACCCTGACTTCAGGGACTTCGGTCAAGAGGAGCACCGGGGGCCAGCATGAGTTAAGCAAGAGGCATACATCACGGCAGCCACTATAAATAAAATTCGCCTGCGCCAATAACGAGGTGGGGTCGTCCAAGAAACTCAAGCAAGCCTACCGGCGTTATAGACAGCACCTTAAAAAAAAATAACGGGAGGCAGGACACAACCCCCGACTAATACCCATTCACTGCTGGCTGGACTACTGGACCGCTAGTTGGACAGGGGAAGACTGCCCATCCATCTCCCTTCCGCCCGGGAATCGAACCCGACACCTCTTGGTTGTACGGCGAGCGCCCTGCCATTGCACTACGGAGCCCCGTGCACGTACGTACGTGAGTGTGTGTGTGTGTGTGTGTGTGTGTGTGTGTGTGTGTGTGTGTGTGTGTGTGTGTGTGTGTTTTATGGTATGGGAAGGTAGACTAAAGCTGGCGTCACATTTAAACCTATTTTTCGCTTGTTGCTTGCCGAGCGCTGAGTATTTATTCTTTTGCGGGCAAGTGAGCAGGATCATCACCATTAAAAAAAAAATCAGTATGTCAACCATCGAACATCATCACTTGCGGCGGCATATACATAAATAAGCAAACAAACAGACAAACATCCAGAGTAATGGTCGTCACCGTTATCCGCCTTTCCATCAACAATTGCAGATTATAGGAATTCTACATATACCGTTGAGATGATCACTTTTGGAGTGAGAGAGAGAGAGAGAGAGAGAGAGAGAGAGAGAGAGAGAGAGAGAGAGAGAGAGAGAGAGAGAGAGAGAGAGAGAGAGAGAGAGAGAGAGAGTGTGTGTGTGTGTGTGTGTGTGTGTGTGTGTGTGTGTAATTCACCACGGCCTGATCACGAGTTGGACTCGCAATCGCCAGTAAGTACCTTCCTGACAAGAGCAAGACTCAATATAGTCAATCTTTGGGTACTGCCAGAACCTCCACACACCACACACCCCATCCCCTTTGCTGAAGGTGGGAAAGTAACCGCTCCTTGGCAGCGGAAATACCCCGGCCAGAGCAGGGCTCGAACCTCCACCTGCCAGGCCGCGAAGCCTGGCAGCGCAGAGATTTAAACCACTGAGCTATGGAATGATGTGTTTTTTTTTTTTTTGGGGGGGGGCGTGTGTGTGTGTGTGTGTGTGTGTGTGTGTGTGTGTGTGTGTGTGTGTAGGTGAGGGCCTTGGTCTTGGGTGAGGGTGGGTGGTTGACGCGACAAGTCTTAACAGTCTGTCCCACAGCGCTGAGGCAACGAGAGGAATGCTGAGCAGGGCAATCAGGCCCCCGGGTGTTGGGAAAGGCGTGTTTGGCCTAGCCAGCCTGTCCTGCCGCTCGGCTGGCTCTGGCCGTGGAGGAAAGGGAGGGGATGGGGCGAGAGGTTGGAAGAAGGGAGGGAAGAAAGGGAATAGATGGGAAACAGCCTCGTCAGCGTCGTGGGTAAGGTGTAAATGCGCTTTTGTGTGTGTGTGTGTGTGTGTGTGTGTGTGTGTGTGTGTGTGTGTGTGTGTGTGTGTGTGTGTGTTGTTCCTGCTGCTCCTAAAAAGAGTGCAGAGTGGCCGAAAGAATTTCGGGAAGAGAGGTGTCCTGATACCCTCCTCTTGAAAGAAGCTATATATATATATATATATATATATATATAGAGAGAGAGAGAGAGAGAGAGAGAGAGAGAGAGAGAGAGAGAGAGAGAGAGAGAGAGATTGTTTAATCTGCATTAATCCTATTGTCCAAAGTCTGAACCGTTCTTAACCAAACGGCATCAAACAACCACCCAAGCGCTGCTGTATCCCTACCTTGGCGAATATTTTAGGTGTAGGAAGTGACGGTTGTTTAATTTTAAAGTAAACAATTATGTCTGTCGCCAACGTACATAAAATCACACAACGGTACGCCGCTCAAAGTTGACTGAACACTGCTGAGCCCATGGCCATCACTGAATCTAAAGACTTTATAGGCGTATCAGCGCGTGCTGGCTGCCTTGTGTTACCGGAACCCGTTTTCTATTCCATTTTTCATGACTGGCATTGATCAACGCGTTGGGTCATTGAGCCCTGGCGGGAGACATTTCTCAGGGGTGACACGGGTAATCGTTCAACTGTCTTCCCCAAAAGAACGTAAACACACCAGCAGATCCTTCAACACACCTCTTGTCTACGTTTGGGTGAGATAGGCTTCTCTCACCGCAAGGCCTCTTTTCCTTTCATTAGCGCGAGGCGAGGGGGCAGGCCAGCAGACCCCCGCGCCCCGCCTCTTGTCTACGTGGTCAGGGTAACAGATTGGTCTCGAGGGCAAAATCTATCTAAGAACTTGATCATATTGAGCGAGGTGGGAATAAGAGAGTGGAAGAACATGCTGGCCGTGCTGACTCGAATCTTCACGCCCTGGTGTATGAGTGGACGACCACGTGAAGATAACAACTGTTTTGCCTGTGTGTGTGTGTGTGTGTGTGTGTGTGTGTGTGTGTGTGTGTGTGTGTGTGTGTGTGTGTGTTGTTCCTGCTGCTCCTAAAAAGAGTGCAGAGTGGCCGAAAGAATTTCGGGAAGAGAGGTGTCCTGATACCCTCCTCTTGAAAGAAGCTATATATATATATATATATATATATAGAGAGAGAGAGAGAGAGAGAGAGAGAGAGAGATTGTTTAATCTGCATTAATCCTATTGTCCAAAGTCTGAACCGTTCTTAACCAAACGGCATCAAACAACCACCCAAGCGCTGCTGTATCCCTACCTTGGCGAATATTTTAGGTGTAGGAAGTGACGGTTGTTTAATTTTAAAGTAAACAATTATGTCTGTCGCCAACGTACATAAAATCACACAACGGTACGCCGCTCAAAGTTGACTGAACACTGCTGAGCCCATGGCCATCACTGAATCTAAAGACTTTATAGGCGTATCAGCGCGTGCTGGCTGCCTTGTGTTACCGGAACCCGTTTTCTATTCCATTTTTCATGACTGGCATTGATCAACGCGTTGGGTCATTGAGCCCTGGCGGGAGACATTTCTCAGGGGTGACACGGGTAATCGTTCAACTGTCTTCCCCAAAAGAACGTAAACACACCAGCAGATCCTTCAACACACCTCCTGTCTACGTTTGGGTGAGATAGGCTCCTCTCACCGCAAGGCCTCTTTCCTTTCATTAGCGCGAGGCGAGGGGCAGGCCAGCAGACCCCCGCGCCCCGCCTGTCTACGTGGTCAGGGTAACAGATTGGTCTCGAGGGCAAAATCTGTCTAAGAACTTGATCATATTGAGCGAGGTGGGAATAAGAGAGTGGAAGAACAAGCTGGGCGTGCTGACTCGAATCTTCACGCCCTGGTGTTTGTGTGGACGACCACGTGAATATAACAACTGCTGTGGCTGTGTGTGTGTGTGTGTGTGTGTGTGTGTGTGTGTGTGTGTGTAATAGACTGCATTCCTTCCTCCAGCTGTCTTGAAGGAGCGCCTGGCTGAGCATCTGGTGCATTATTTTTATATATTCATTTTGCGAGGTGAGTGAGTGTACGTCTGAAGGCGTCTTAGGCGGAGAGCAAGAACTTGAACGTAACTCTCGTGTTTATGGCAGAGGAACACATATTTACTGTGTAGCTAATGATCACGAGCAGGAAGGATCTCTCTCTCTCTCTCTCTCTGTTTTGTTCTCAGGTATATCCTCTAATCCTTTTATTTTCTTCCTAAATGTGTATCTTTCAAGTCTTATTTTCATGTTCTTTTCACCTCCAGCATTACCGCGATCACTACCACCACCACCACCACGGCTATCACCACCACCATCGACACCACGAGACCCTCCCACCGCCTCACCTCCAACCAAACCAACATCTGTTTTCTTATTACTTTTTCAACGTGGGTTTCTATTTTTGCTCTCTTCTCGTTTCGGCAATACCCTCCTCTTTACCTGTTGTATATTTCCTATACTTCCATTCTAAGCTTCTTGGCAATACCTGCTTAACCCTAGTGTCCCTTTCAAGGATGTTTTAATGCAAAATTCCAAAGCTATTACTTATTTTGGTTTCTTCCTCTCATTCATAATGAATATTAAACATCTTCAAAACAATATAATAGCTACATCTTCCACTTCTCAACCCTTCCTCTCATCAGTACATGACAGAGTGCTCAGACTGTCCCTCATGTTTACCTTCTCTTCCCACCTGACTACTCCCTTCTCTTGCGTCCTCTTGATTCTCTTTTCTCACACTTGTCGTCCTAAAATTAAAGCGTTGATGACTTAATATTATGGACTTATCATTTGAAGGATCTTGATAGAAAGAGGAGTCAAGGAAAAGAAAACATATATATATATATATATATATATATATATATATATATATATATATATATATATATATATATATATATATATATATATATATATATATATATATATATATATATATATATATCTATATATATATATATATAGTGAAAAAGCTCAAGCTCCTTTCCTTTCTCGCTCATTGTCTGCCTCTCGAGTAATTCTAAACTTAAAGCCCTGAATAAAATACTTATTCATTACGCCCCAAAACTTTCCAATAATTAATACAACACTTATGTTTTAATTACATAGGCATCACTCTTCAATTTTTCTTCCTTCTCCGGGTAAAAAAAAAAGAACCTAAATTATGGGAAGAGATGGTAATAAATTAATGTGAGGCGGGCGTGGGCGGCGTGTGGCGAGGCGGCGCGGCGCGGGGAGCGATGCGTGGCCCGGGGAGGTGCGGGTGGTGGGGGTGTGGCGGAGGGAGATTGAAGATATGAACAGATAGAGGAAAAAGAAAAATGGGAGAGATGAATAAATGGACGGGAAAACACGCATTAACATAGATAAGTAAATACAGATAATATTGGATCAACAAATGAAAAACAGAGAAAAGGCAAAAGCGACCAAGTGGAATAGCATAAGCAACACCAAAACTAACAAAACACACAAATGGAGGCGAACAGTCCCCCCCCGCAAAAAAAAAAATAATAATCACAATCTAGAAAAAAAAATATATTCCGAAATAATGTAAAAAGCAACAACCACAACCACGACGCACAGTTCCACGCCACACAACGCCACACCATACCACACCACACCACACTACATAACGCCCCGCTCCGCCATACCACACCACACCACACCACACCACGCCACGCCACGCCACGCCCTACCCCAACAAAGTAATGTATACGCCAGCAGGCACCATAATCTGTGTCTGCGGCAGAGACCAGCACCCAAACCTTTCTTGAGGCGAGTTTGAGTTGAAAGTTTTGAGGGAGAGGCAGATGAGGAGGAGGAGGAGGAGGAGGAGGAGGTGAGAAAACAAAAGATGAAGATGAGGAAGGAGTGAACGAAAAAGGAGGATGAACAGGAAAAGGAGGAAGTTTTTTTTTTTTTTTGGGGGGGGTGAAGGCTTTCTTTCCTTCCCTACTCTCTCTCTCTCTCTCTCTCTCTCTCTCTCTCTCTCTCTCTCTCTCTCTAACCAATACTCTGTCGTGGCTCCGCAGAAGGCATGCCTAGCGCAGCCAAGCTCATGTACCCACTCGTATAGCCGAGAGACTAAAAAGGAACTCCGCATTTTCGTTGCCTTGTGTGAATACCGCCGGGATCTGTTACAAAGACACACGGCACACAGTTTTACCCAGATAACACCACGCAACACCTGAGAGACGAACACATCACCATCACGAGGAAGGTTTTTACCAGGTCTAGTCGAGCGATAACAGCAAGCTAAAGCCCGGGTCACACAGCCGAATCGCTTCCGAATCCAGCCCAAATGTCATTCGGGATATTCGGGCATGTTCAGGGCAAATTTTTAAGGTCAAATTTTTGTCGAGCTCAGAATCGGTTTGCATTCGGAAATATGTTTCGAATGCAAACCGAATGCAGACCAACCCCGAACAGAATGCAAACCAAATGCGTTCCGAACTTACACCGAATTCCGAAATTCAAAATTTAAGTTTTTTTCTTTACCGAATGCAAACCGAATGCAAATCGAATGTAAACCGAATGCATACAGAATGCAAACCGAATACAAATCGAATCCAGTACGAATCGAAATTTGGGTATATATACCGGTATGTCAATTCTAGAAAACCCCAGAAAACGCGGATTGATTTATTTGTTGAGCATGCAATCATGGGTCCGCCACAACAACGGTCATACGGCGACCAAACACGGAAGAAAGTCACACTCCTTTATCTGGAAACACAAAGGAAATAATACATTTTTACATCTTCCAGCCCAGAAGAGCACGGAAACGTCAGTAGCCGCGTGTTCCTGGCGTGGCTCGGAGCAGACAAGAACCTGATCAAAAATGAAATATCTAGCTCAATAGCCACGCGTCATCGAGAGCTTCTATCACTGACAGCCGAGTATTGAGGTATATACAACACGTCGGCGCCATCCACTCCAACGCCCGTCCAAAAGAGCGTGGCGTGAGTTACGGTACGAGGGTAAAGCTTGAGGCCACTGATAAAGGCAGCAGCAGCAACATAAGCATTATAACGATTATATTCCAGACTCCGGCGGGTCTTGGGGACGTCGTGATCAGCTCTGCAAAAAAGGAAAAGCAGCAGTAAAGGTTATTTATTTTCACGACGAAGGCAGTGTTGAAAGTTGGTTGTGGCAGTAGTAGTAGTAGTAGTAGTAGTAGTAGTAGTTGTTGTTGTTGGTGGTGGTGGTGTTTTTGTTTTTGTTGTTGTTGTTGGTGGTGGTGGTGGTGGTGTTGTAGTAGTAGTATTGGTAGTAGTTTCCGTTGTTTTCTCTTGTTACTGCACGTGAGATATGACTGAAAGGCGTTGCAGAGAAGGCAAGCGTATACACACGCGGTCTGTAAGCGAATATGTACTCTATGGGATGGATGAGGAAGGAAAGGGAACCGTAGGGAAGGAAGACCGGGCTAAAAGGGAGGGAAAGGGAAGGAAAGCGGTGCTGGAAAGTTACTAAAGTGAGGGGAAGGGGGTTGAGTGGGCACTGGCATGGGAGGGGGGGCGGGGAAGAGGCACTTAAAGGTCGCGTTGAAAGGGTGAGGGGAAAGGAGGCGTGGTGGAAACGAGGAGGGAAAGGGAGTCTTGTGGGGGAGCGCACGAGGGGACGCTAAGGGTTGAGGGGTACACAGAGTTTCTGAAAGAGGCAGGTTTTGCGTTGTGGATATTTGCATTTTGTGAAAGAGAGCGATGGTGGTGTCGCGAGCAGTGACGGGTGAGAGTAGGAGGTGGCAGGGTGAGAGGGGATGAGGGTCGGCGTTGTTATGGTAATGGTGGTCGGTGGTGGTTGTATTTTTGGGTTGTTGTTGTTGAACTTTCCCTCCATTATAACTTCCCAACATAACTTTGCAACAACACTCTGCTCCTGCTGATTAAAACTTGCTGACGTCACAATGTCTTCTTTAAAAGCGAAAGAAATCAAACGACAAGTAATTACAGTTTAATTAGTGTGTGCCAGCACCTTGGAGGAACGATTCTCAAATAAACCAACCCACAAGACTGCTAATCCCCTTCACGAATACATTAAGTTGCTGCCACGAATAATCGGCTTAATTACAGTGAGAAGGAATATTGTTTGTTCTGGCGTCCTGGGTGCAGTGAGCACAAGCTACCCGCGTTCTACCTTAATTAAAAAAAACGTTATTAGTCAACCAGAACAGAAAACGGAGCTGTAGTTTTTTTTTATGGATGCTGTAGTCGGGAGTATGAAAATATAAACAAATTCGACTGATGTTCACCCTGATGTTGACCCTCGTCTCCTTAAAAACAGACAAGCAATGAAAAAAATGACGTAAAAATCTGATTGTTTGATTTTGTAAACTTGTAAACTTAAGGAGAAGCATCCTCGTCTCGCCGTGTAGTGATTTTTAGTCAACGGCCCCGCCCGCCTTTCTCTCTCTCTCTCTCTCTCTCTCTCTCGTACTTATCGTCGCCGCTCTCCTCCACATGCGACCCCTCTCCCACCCTCTCTCCCTGTCACACCAAGAGATGAGAAACAAAATTGCGTGTCGTTTCAATTTCCATTCTCTTGTTAGTGTCCAAAATGTAGTGTTGGCCTCGCATTCCTCGCACCCTCCTCGCCCTTCCTTAGTGGCAGTTGTTTCTCACGTTTAGTAGTTCTTTATGACGGCACAGTGGGTCTCACTTACATTGGGATACTACTGTTTTTTTTTTTCCCCGTCTGTCAATTGTCCAACTCCTTTCTCCCCAAAGCACGAATGAGGTGAGATTTTTTTTTTTTTTACGTTACTGTTGGATCCGGTTATTGCGTGCGGACCGCACTGATGGGGACCTAATTACTTTTTTTTCATCTATTTGTCATCAGGAAAAAGGCTTAAAAGCGACAGCGGATATCCAGCCTTTTGAGAGTGTGTTTACGCTGTTGTTTTTCTTGTTGTCTTCCTTCGTTTTTTTTTTTTTGTCCTTTCTGAAAGTTAAAAAAGATGCGAAAGCTATTCCAAGAACCTCCAAAGTTAGCAGGAAAGCGTACCACACAGTATCCGAATAGTTTTCCTTACTCTACTCTTTCAAGCTACAGGATGGAAAAAATATTCGGTCCGATCTGAGACGCCTTTCATGTTAGCCGAGGAACATTATACAAAAAAATATCAGAGTTTTCGCTGCTTTCCCAACCGGATGTTCTTTCTGCTCTGTTCTCATTTTCTGTAGTATTTCTTCTCTCTCTCTAAATAGATAAATAAATAAATAAATAAATAAATATAATTAAAAAAATAATAATACACACCAATAATCATATGAAAAGGCAAAAACATTTTCACAACAATTAAAATAATCACGAGGAAAAAAAAAAATATCAATAGTTATTACACTACACAGCAACAATAAACAAAGGTGCAGGTGTGCATGGCTCAGGCGTTGCCATAAACAAGGAAAACTTAGCTTAGGCGAGGCTTGCATATGCGACGCATAACTCCGCGAGCCTCAAGGAATGAAAAGATAAAGAATAATACCAGTGACTCTCCATCAATTCAAAGTCCAAAAAAAAAATCTTCAGGATGCAAATTTCATGCTGATGAGATCACGGAAATAAATCGACAGTTTTGCGCCTTATGTGCGGTGGTGAGGGTGATGCACGGCGCCATTCAGGGCCGTTACCGCCCTCAACTCAGCGATGCGGGAATCTAAATCACCCCCTTTGATGCATTACACTAAAAACCGCACACACTTACCTGCAGATGAATGTTCCACTCCATCAAGCAAGACTCCTCTCGCCCGCATCCCGTGCTGAAGAAACCGAGAGGGAGGGAGGGAGAACGTCTTACCACCACACGTGCGCCACACACCTGCTGATGAAAACGGTAGTTAATTGAGAAGGCCCAAGACCAAAGAGTATGTTAAAGAAAGGTTACCACTACACCTAGTCACGTAACTATATGCTAAGTCCAAGTCCAGAATATTGTTTAATTTTATGTAACATGAATAGTGACTTTGATGGCTTTTAAGATATTTGTCTGTCTGTCTGTCTGTCTGTCTGTCTGTGTCTGTCTGTTTGTCTGTCCGGATGCTCAGCGGCTCCTGGATTTCCGCTCGATTTCTTCCCTCGCGTCTTCCCATTTTACTCGCTGTGCACGTACAAAGGGGCTCAGGGAATACGGTTATACTATGTTTCTTTTTACCAGCCACGTTAGCGAATGTTAGTTTGTCTGTTTGTCTGATACTCTGTTTGTCTGCCTGTCTGCGTGTGTGCCCGGCGGCTGGCAGGATTCCGTTAAATCGGCGGCCTCTAGTTCCTTCCTTTCCTTGGTCCTTTCCCCTCTTCTCCTGCCTCTCCCATCCCTCCTGCTCATTTATAACTGTCGTCCTTGCAGCCCCGGGCACTAAGGCTGTATTTGGCTGCCGGACTTATCACAGGGACCCCATCTGCATAGAAAGGCGCCATTATTCAGCCAGTTAACCCGAGAGTCCTGCCTTGCCTCTGCCCCCTACCGCCCCTCTTCGTCTCCCTTCACCAGCCCGCTTGCCCCCTCAGTGCCGGCCTCATTTCTCCCCACAACCCCTCTCTGCATGCTCTTTTTTCCTCCTTTTCTCTAAGATTCGTATTATTTAGCAAAGGAAATAATAGAGAAAAAAGCCTATCAAGCGTGGATGACTGATGATCATTGCAGCGAGTACGCGTATATTTCACGTGTGTTTCAGGCGAGAGGATCAACGTGTTTGTTTCATGTATGATTAGTGGAGCTTCAACGCTTCAATCGTGTCGCGCGCCTTGGCTCATGAATTCGTCAAGCCGCGTTGATGAAATATCGATGCTGGCGTGAATCCTGTTTTGTTACGTGGGATAACATTCAGGAGTGTTCGTTGGTTCCTTTTTATCGAAGATGATCTGTTTTCTTCTCGTGAATCTGACAAGCCGCAAAGATGAAATATCAAAGGCGACGTAAATTCTATTATTTAGGAATGAAATATTGAGGCTCTTTTAAGTTTATTTTGCTCCTTTCTGCATGGCATCAGGTCTCTATACAGGTCATTTGCATATTTCTACATGTATTGGACAGTGCGCCTGATTCATGGTTGTGGTAAAAAGTGGTTGTGTTAACTCCTGAGCCGAGGTAAGCTGAAACGCGTTTGATATGGAATGAAGTCAACTGAGAGGAGTTCCCTTCACCCACCAGGAAGTGTTCAACAATGCCAAAGAACTTCCAGTGATAAATGTCAACTGCGTGATGAACAAAATCCATCCACATGAAACAGTTATTTTTTTTTAATTTTATGGTAGAACTAATGTTATGCTCTTTCTCTGTGTGTGTGTGTGTGTGTGTGTGTGTGTGTGTGTGTGTGTGTGTGTGTGTGTGTGTGTTTTAGAGAAAACGCTTGAGTGCTACTAAAAATGTTATGCGCTGACTCATTCCTAAATTAATAATGCAACTACTGCTATCACTATCGAATAAATCTTGCAGCTCTAGCGACTATGTCTTCAACGCTCTTGACCCTTTCAAGATGTAAAGTCTCTCAAGAAACAAAGAAACGAACAAAAAGACCATATTTTGCTGCTTAGTTCCTTACCGTGTAGGATCCTGGGGCTGTGCGTTTGTTTAAGCATCAAGTTATAATGTTTATCTGGGAATGATATCAACTGAAGAAGCAAAAAAAGATCTTTGCTAACTGTAAAATCATAAAGTAAGTTACATTATCTGTCTTCCTTCTATCTGAAACTATTATGAATCTAGGGAACAAAATGAAATTCTTACTGAACTACAAAAGGGGTGTGGGAACGGAGGAATGGGTATTGAAATTAAGGGTATTGGATGATTACTTAGGAAAGGGAAAGTTGGTGGCATACGCTTGGGTGGTCGTGGCAACGGTGTTCAGCCGTTTCATTGACCCTTGAGCATGTTATGTATGGGTAAGAACCCAGAGCTACAGAGCAAGTGTAACATCCGGATTATCACAGTTTATCTTCCCCAGGTACCCATTTATCGACCAGCTCAAAAGGGAGGATGAACAGCGAGCAGACTGGGCTGCGGTCGACCATCAGGCCCCATCAAGAAAGCCTACCGGCGCCATAGGCACCATTACTCAGGGAACATATGCCAGTTTGTACGCACCATTACAGTTCATATTCACACCAGAAAACAAATATTCGCGTATGATGATTACTCTCTAAATAGAAACCGATTGACATTATTTCGGGAACATGCCTTCGGTTGTGAGTACTAATTGGAACGGTGCGTACAAACTGGCAAACATGCTTTTGTGTTGGTGTAAGCCTTGTGGAACACCTGAATATCTAAAGCCTGAAATAAAGTGTTGGTCATAAGTCTGGCGCAGCAAAGCAATAACAAGCTCGGCCTGTCTCATTTTGTTAAGCTTACCCTTGCTATGTAATTTAAAATGCCTTGAAGGAAGGTAATTTTATAGATTTAGTAGTATTGTGAAAATTTTCCTCCGAGATTCTCAACTTTTCAATTACCTCGTTTGCGGATTAATGTCCAACCCCCCCCCCCCCCCCCCCTTCTTTTTTTAGCCTTGAATATCGTCACTTCTTGCAGTAAACTGTTTCTTACTGCCTCCCTTTTAAAACATCTGAATATCATGTTTTCTCTATTTTATAACCTTTGTTACACATCCACTGACGCATGGATGTATACAAATACTATTTCTAATAAAGATAAATAATGAAACACACACACACACACACACACACTACCCGTATGATGAACAACCAAGCCAACACACACTCATAATACTCACGCATCAGTTCTGGAGCTTTCGCGTGTTCCCTGCAGCGTCTTCGGCCGCCCACACCTCCACCGGCCAGCTGCTAGGGTGTGTGTGTGTGTGTCTCTGTAGCGCATGGCGACAAACAAACAAAAAATTAACAACTGAAAAAGTGACAATGTATAATAATTGAGGAAGGAGAGAGAGAGAGAGAGAGAGAGAGAGAGAGAGAGAGAGAGAGAGAGAGAGAGAGAGAGAGAGAGAGAGAGAGAGAGAGAGAGAGAGAGAGAGAGAATATTAACTAAACAAACTTCTAGTAAAATATTCATACATAAGAAAATGAACAAAAAAGAATTATAATGGAAACGTGACATGGAGAAGAAAACATTAAACAAGCAAAAAATGACATGAAAGTAAAAATATCGTAAAAGTATGAAAACAAACAAACAAAAACCTTATAAAAAATACACGACCAAAAAACAATTAATTATTTGTGGTTGGGAATGGAAACTGGAGAGGTGGGCGGCGGTGGTGGTGGGGATGGCGATGTGGTGTGGGCGGCGGTGGTGATGGCGGAGGTAGTGGCGATGCTAGTGGTGTGCTACTTGGGTTTGCAAGGCCTTGGGAACGAGACTTGAGCCTCATGATTGCAAGTTCTTCACGCGGGCAATACAATCATGACAAACCAAGTGGCGTAGTTCATGCATTGTGGACGACCTAACCAACGACCTTCTCATGTTTCCAGCGTCCAAGGCGAACTAGACCTTTTGCCTGGCAGGACTCAACATTCGTTAGCACATCCACAGTTGTTACAGAGTTCTTAGGGCAGTTTTCAGACATTCAGATATCAGGCTTCTCACTTTTCACGTGCACCTGAAAGTCTCAACTAATAACACAGTAAAGGAGTTGTACTGTATAGGTTAATTGTACAAGTTCCGGGGGGCAGCATGAGCCAACGCAAGATGGCGCCACTATAAAGACTCGCCTGCGCCAGAACGTGCTGGGCCGACCATCAGGCCCCACCTGGATGAAGCCTTGGGCCGACCATCAGGCCCCACCGGGGAGATGCCTACCAACAACGTAAAAAAAAAAAAAAAAAAAAAAAATGTTCAACAAAGGGAGGAAGAGGATGCCTGCCGGTCACTCCCCAAACAGTATATAGATATGAGAATGTAAAGAAAAATAAACTGCCATATCAATATAATTATCACTTATTAACATATCACCAACAACTATTTTATACAATGGAATCAGCAGAAATGATTGAGAAATTTTAAATAAGATCATATGATCAAGAGTCTCCACATATCATCCCGGGGCCAAACTGTGTGTAGTACTTTTAACACTAAAGGATAGCAAAAGAAGAAAATCCATCACACCATGAAGCGTGTGACCCCCGGCCAGGCGTACAGTGTACAGGAGACGGCAGGGTCCCACTAACACGACAATAATACCAAAGGCCCATTGCTGCCACGTCATGGGCTGCACAGAGACTCCCTCAAGTGAAGCTGCTATTTTTGGGATGTGGACACTGATAGTGTTGGCACTCTGACAGCAATGTAGGAGTGGCTGCCCTTGGAACCCAGGAATATGCAGGGGAACATTGGAGGTCGTAATATTTTCCTTTAATTACTAGCAGTTGAACTGTTAAAGGAAATAAGTTTCCTCAGAACCAGGGTGGACTGCGTCATTCTGGACAGCAGGCACTCTGCCCTTTCATTTAGCTGAATGCTAACATGAGATGGTAACAGCTAAAATGGACCTTGCCACAAGTTCTCTCATTGGAACAAGTGTCGACAGTAAATTACATCACAGTCCGCTGGAGAGGAAGACACGAACACGAGAATTAAATAACTATATGTAATATATAGCACATACAGAAAAAAAGGTCAGAATGCGGACTTTACCTTTTCTGATGCCAGGCTATGAGAAGCTTGTCGAGAACGTGGACCCAAGTTTGGCACAACACCCCAGCTCTGAAGCGCTGAGAAGACAAAGCCTTGACCGGAAACGCCGTGATCAAAGGTTCTTGGAGGAGTATTAGCTATAAATGTATGAAAAGAGGCAACAAATAATGATATTCATTATTTATTTGGAAAATACTTACACACGAAAAGTATGACTGACAGAAAAAAGTATGACAGCAGATAATCGCAGCAGAGATCAGCGTTTTTTTCAGCGTCGGAGGTAGAGGCCGTGCCATCGTGTCCCCTGGGGGTGGACCTATACAGACATGCAAGCAGACAAACCACAGAGTGTGTGTGTGTGTGTGTGTGTGTGTGTGTGTGTGTGTGTGTGTGTGTGTGTGTGTGTGTGTGTGTGTGTGTGTGTCTGTTTGTCTGTGTGTGTGTCTGTCTGTTTGTCTGTGTGTGTGTGTGTGTCTGTCTGTCTGTGTGTGTGTGTGTGTGTGTGTGTGTGTGTGTGTGTGTGTGTGTGTGTGTGTGTGTGTGTCTGTCTGTGTGTGTGTGTGTCTGTGTGTGTGTGTGTGTGTGTGTGTGTGTGTGTGTGTGTGTGTGTGTGTGTGTGCTCTCTCTCTCAAGAGGAAAGGGATTCAATGAGCAACAATTACCATATATGTTCGCAAACTTACTCCTAATGAATAAGTGATTCTTATTATCAACATACAATATGCACGTCAGATCAACCAAATGCTGCCCCGTTTACTGTGAATCAAACAGGCACACACTATATAGTTAAGAGGGATTTTTTTCGTCTCTCATATCTGGGTCAAGAGCGTGAGACTGGTTATACAGCGTGGCGTGTGGGCGCCGTGACGGCCGGCGAGTCGGCGATGCGTCCAGCGGCAGACGAGGCACTGAGACAGACCAGCCCTGTGTCGCCGACACACCTCAGTGAACGTGACAGTAACGGAGAGTTATACATCTGATAAGGTTATGATATGTACACTGCTTCAGTTAGTCACTACCCACATGCTGTCCTGAAAATCACCAGCCAACCCAGACTCTAGATTCTCTCTCAAAAGAGAGGATCAAAGATGAGCTTCGGGGGGGCAGCATGAGCCCAGAAAGATGGCGCCACTATAAACACTTGTCTGCGTCATAACGGATTGGGGCCGACCATCAGGCCCCACCAAGAAAGGAGGGTGCGTCACATCTCCTACGACACATTTCCTACACGTCACATCTACAAATTTAGAAGTCCTCCGAGTAGTGTCATATTTCCTACAGGGATACAATACATCTACACACAAAAATATATTCAGTCCCACTTCCTACAGGGCTCCAGTCACATTTCCTACAGGTCATATTTCCTACACCATGACAGCCAGCGTGCTCTGGAACTTCGGTGCAGCATTTTCCTATGAGCAATGGTTCTTCTGCCCTGCCGACACGATGGCACCTGTGCAGATTGCATAGATATTCTTGTGACAACAGCAGATAATAACAGCCCTGCAAGATGCCCTATTTGTAGACTACCCTTCATGACAGGCTTGAGATATTCATTTAAAGATTCCTTTTAAAGTAATGTGTTCCAAAATCAAAGTTCAACTTTTTTTACAGTTTAGTTTTGTTTCACTTTTGGACATTCTACGTACTCGCAGAACTGTAGGAGATATGACAGCATAACTGTAGGAGCTACGCCGGATGCACTGATTTGTGCAGGAAATACGCTGGGCACTCAGTTTTTGTGCAGGAATTGTGCCGTACTCATGTTTTTGTGTAGGAAATATGACGGACTATGTATAAGAAATGTGACAATACTCCATTTTTTGTACTTGTGTAGGAAATGTGACTACGCCCCAAGAAAGTCTACCGGCGCTATAGGCTGAAACGGGAAAAAAATTGTACCAGAGTCCAGATCAGGCAATCGACCAACGGTTTTTGCAGGGATTCCACGGAGTTGCAAGAGATCCCAGAATGCCTCGCAATTCAGTGAATTAAATGCCTTCTTGAGATCGACATAGCCTCCAACATCCCCTCTGAAAACTCACGTCGGCGCTTCACCAGTAGTACGCGAAACACATGGATACGGTCAGTTGTCGAATTCCCAGGCGTGAACCCGGACTGCTCAGGTCTCTGCAGCTTCAGCAGCTGGTTGCAAATCCGTATACCCAATATGTGAACAAGCACTTTGCCTGGTACACTGAGCAGTGTAACACCACGGTAGTTGTTACAGTCCTTACGGTTCCCTTTCCCTTTCCAGATAGGGACGACAAATCTTCTTAGTCAGGAGGAATGGTACTAGATTTTCTACAGTATCTTGAACACACTTCCCCATGAGCAACTCCGCACTGATGTTACAAACACCAGCTGCCTTTCCACCCTTCAATCTTGCCAAACCCTCTGACCTTGTCAAGAAATAGGGGGGAGGGGGGTTACTTTCAACAATGCATGGATCAGCGTCCTCCATTTGCGACCCAGCAGCTCGGAACTGCCCATTTGGAGGGTGCGACAAGTACAGCTGCTCAAAATACTCGGCCCTACGAACCCTCTGCCCATCTGTGCCTGACACAAGGCAACCACTTGCTGTTCAATTAGCGCTCACTTGAGAGAGAGGTTCGAAGCGGACCTTCCTCAGAGCTCGGTAGGCAGGTCGGAAGTCATTTGCGTTGAATGACCCTATATGTCCTAACCGAGACTTAGGCCATACCTCTTCTTGTCTCTCCTCAGGAGAGCTCTAGTCTTACGCGCCAAAGCCCTATATTGGTCCCAATTCCCAGCAAGCTCAGCAGCTCGACACTTCTCGGTATTCTCCAGCGTCTCCCCCGAGGCGAAACAACTTGATCTTGGGCGGTCTCCATTGCACTCCTTTGCAGCTTGAAGAGTTTCACCTTTGAAGGTATCCTCATCGTTAAAGGGTCTTCAAGGGTGCTGAGCACATTGAGCCGATTTGAAAGTGTCACTGGACACTCCTGAGCACATGCCATATCTTTCAGTCTCTCGAGACGGAACAGAGCATGATTACACCTCGAGATTCTTTTGTACTCGACATACAGCCTAAGTGTTGCAACAACAGCCTATCGTCAATTGCAAAGAATTCTGCTCTCCGAAAATTACAGCAGTTCTAAAGTATTTTCCAACTAGTGTATACAAGGATGTGGTTAATCTCCTTAACTATCCCTCCAGCATTGACATACCAAGTCCAGCGATGCAGCTCTAGTCTCCAGTACCTAGAACCTGCATTTTTTTAACATCTTGGATCTTGCCAAATTAAAAAGGAGTGTGTTTTTGGTGTTTCTGGTACCAAGACCGTGGGACCAACACAACTCACAGCCTCTGTGAGTGCATTAGTAGCATTGAATCCGACCAAGACAATGAGTGTGTCCTGAGAGGGACATTGGTCTGATACGGAGTCGAGTTTGACGTAGAATACCTCCTTCCCTTCAGTTTCATACATCTCTGTAGATATGGACATTGTAACACGAGACATGAACCCCAGGGTGTGCTCCAGCTTCGCTCGCATTATACGCTCATCAAACGAAGTAACCTTAACCACAAATGGCTGCAATTGGCTAGAGATGCCTAAGCTACCCCTTAATTACAGGGCCCATTGATCATGCCGGCCTAGTAGTAGGTGTATCCTCCCCCGACACACACTACTGATCTCGCCATTGCCAAGCCGCCTCGTCTAAGAGAGTACAATTATATCCACCTGCAGCCTTCTGGGCTCATTCTCTAGCTAAGGCAGTCGTTGATACTCAGAGGGGCTCAGGACGTTCCAGGAACCCACATGCAGAGCCCTACGAAGGTTAATCCGGAGGCTGATTTTGCAGGCGGGCGCTGCTTCTGCACCACACCGACCATCCCAAACACAAAAAGAGGGGTTGAGGCCTTCCCCCTACGAGATCCGGGGTATTCCGTAGGTTTTGCCCTACACTCGTCATTGACGGCAGGATCGTCCGTTGCGGATGCATAAAGGAAGCCTGCCGCACTGTCGGGCCCCCAGCAGAACCGGATTAGGATCGAGGCTTTACGGGAAGGGGTTGCAGGCCCCTCCCCAACCAACCCAAATAAGGGGCTGGAGTGACTGCTAGACGTAATTAGGGACACAGGACCCCTGAGAGGATTAATCCCCGGACCACCCATAAAGGAAGCAGCTTAAGCAGGAAGGACGGGAATAGAGAGCAGCAGCTCAGGGAGGCTGAGGAAGCTGCACTCCTCATCTAGATAGACCATAAAGATAACATTTTCGGACTTTATTGTTGTTGTTGTTGTTGTTGTTGTTATTGGTGGTGGTGGTGTTGTGCTGCTGCTGCGTCTCTCACCAGTCAAGGTGCGATAGTGAAGGACGGAGCGTAACTCAATGTAACGATTTTAAGCCTTAACTTTATTCTCTCGTTCTCAACTTTCTTTCGACTTTCTTGCACTTATTTTTCTCTTTTTCCGTCATTCTTTTAGTTTCGTTGTCCTTCTTTCTTCCTTTTTCTCTTACTTTTTATCTTTTTCCTCAAACTTTCCTTCCCTGTTTTTCTTTGTAAAACTTTGTTCCCCCTCTTTCTAGATTTCATTCCTTTATTCATTTCCCTCTTTTCATTACTCTCGGCACGCACCGACCGGAGCCGTGGCCCCCAACGCTTTCTAGTTAACCAGCGGGTGTGATGCTGTGCCGTGTGTTGAGGCAGAGAGAGCCTGAAGCTGAAAAGAACTACGCCCGACACACACACACACACAGAATTGTGTGTGTGTGTGTGTGTGTGTGTGTAATTCACCTCTTGGTCTGCTGCGGGTCTCTCTCGAGACAGCCAGCCGTTCCCCTACGGAAGAGCACAGGGCTCGTAGTACCGATCTTTGGGTAGGACTGAGACCACTCACACACAACACACCGCGACGACGAGGTCACAACTTGCCTGACGTCGCGTACCTACTCACTGCTAGGTGAACAGGGGCTACACGTGAAAGAAGATAAACCCAACTTATCTTCACCCGGCCGGGGAATCGAATCCCGGTCCTTCTGGTTGTGAGCCAGACGCTCTACCCCTGAGCTACCGGGCCGTGTGTGTGTGTGTGTGTGTGTGTGTGTAGGGAGAAGACCTTTTGCTTGTTTACGTAACGACGGAGGTTTTAGCGATCCCCGAGACAGTAAAAAGTAAGGCTGGGGGCATACACTATAGCTGCGCGTGGCCTTGGTGCGCCTCTTCGTCATATTGTTTTTTGAGCCTGGAAGGTAAAGTAGGGATCATTGACTATAGTTGCGCGTGGCGGCGGTGCTCATCTCCGTCCGGTCCAGTCCCGTCACCGTGGTAGTAGAAAACCCACTAACCTGAAACAGGGCCCGTACAACACCAAGGTTACCACATTTTACCTTCCCTGGTTTCCAGTTATACATTTATCGACCATCCCGAAAGGAAGGATGAACAGCTGGATTGGCGTGCCCAGGTCAGGATTCGACCACAGTCCTGCAGATTCGTAGGTAGGGACAGTAACAACTTTACTGAGGAGGCGCTGTGGTGGGTGATACCTCACTACCCTGGTCAAAGGGCAAGTGCAATATTCGGTTTACTACATTTCATTTACTCAGGTTTCCGCAGACACCCGAAAGGACCTGAAAAGACTTACCTGAAAGGAAGAATGAACAGCTGGGCTGCGAGCCGACTGCCCAGGCCGAGATTCGAACCCAGGTCCACAGATTTGTAGTTATGGATGCTAACCACTACACCATGGAGGCGCGCATGCACAACACCACTTACATTCTCTGCTGTCGGTGTTTATATTTCATTTGTTTCTTGTATGTTTGTAATAAGATAAATATTCCGAACAGCTTTCGAGGAGAAACAAATGTTAACGCACATCCCATCATGCCCTTACTTTGGTGTTGGGCTTATTATATTTTCCGTCTGTGATGGCTACGATTTGCAGCCGCTGTCAGGGAGACAAACTCCACGGCCAACATCGGTATTCAGCAGCAGCTTGAATGTCGATGCACCTTCAAGCCTCGAATTTCCAATCAATTGTCAATAGAAAAATATTCACTTCTATTCTAAAGAAAGCAAAACTTGTTTAAAAACATTATTTTTACTATTAGCTGGGATCTCTTGCAGGATAAATGCAGTGCGTAGCTAAAGATACTTTCGTTCAATGGCCTGGTGTAAAATAAAACAATTTTTGTAACTGCGCTCTTGCTCCAGTTCACCGTGCTTTCTAATAGTTTATTTTATTTTTTTTAAAGTCGTGCCGATGGCTCCCTTTGCAAGTGTACTGGAGGCAAAATCTGCTGCAATATTGACTGCAATCTTCAGAGCTGTTGATGAGAATGGTCCATTACATTTGGTCATGCCATTGCAGGTATTGAGGTCTGAAGATTGATACGAGACAGCAAAGGTTACGTTTCCTGGCTGCGCGTTGTGTTGAATAACGACATGTTTTTTTCTTCTTCATATTTTCCAAGTTGACAATAAAATCGGATCAGAAAATGAAACAATAGAAATAACGACCTTCACATCAGTCTACCTCAAGTCTAAAGGCGGCGGTTGAGCGGTCAGCGTGCGGGCCTGATGATCCTGACACTCGCGTTCAGGTCCGCCGCCACAAGCTGACAATTTTCACCCATCGCCAAGTGGCCGAAGATAACCGACATTCCGTCATGATGTCCACCTGTCAACCTGACTTTAACGAAGCTCTCAAGCGGATCAAGGAAGCCCGAGGACAGCATTCTCTCTCTCTCTCTCACCGGCTTGATGATGTGCGGGTAGTTGTCGTTGAGGTCCAGGATGGTGACGTGCACGGTGGCGGGTCGGCGTCGTGGCCCTTTCCGCCCTCGTCGTTGGCTCGCGGATACAGGGTCATAGTGCCTCGGATCGCCGCCTCCTGTTCAGGCACTGGTGGGGAAGAGGAGGCAAGCTGAAGGGTGATGAGTATTGACATGGATGGCGAAAGTCACAGTGCCTCGGATTGCCTCCCTGTTCAGGCACTGGTGGGAATAGCGGTCAAACTGGTATTGAGTACAGAGGAGAATAATAACCGACACGTCTGCAATGTGTTGGTTTCCGGTCACTGCGACACTTACAAGTTTTGATTATGTTCAAAGACAGACCACCTGTTCTGGACACTAAGGTCTGTGTAGTCTGAACGTCCATGTAAATCAATGTAATCTCTCTCTCTCTCTCTCTCTTCACTCCCTTTTCTTCCACTCCCCTTTTCTTCCATTCCCCTTCTCTTCCACTTTCCCTCTCTTCCACTTTACCTCTCTTCCACTTTCCCTCTCCCTTCTCCCGTCATCCTCTCCCCGTTTCCCCTTTCCCTCTCCCCCTTTCCCCCTTTCCTCTCCCCTGTCTCCCTCTTTCCCTCTCTCACCCTCCCTATCCCTCTCCCCTTTTCCTTTTCCCTCCCTCTCTCCCTCTCCGTCTCCCGGAACACTCACGCCTCGTATGGAGAGTTGGCCGGAGCGACTGTCAATGGTGAAGTTCCGCTGTTCGTCGGGGGACAAGTAGTAGAGGATGTTCTGGTGGACGGAGGGCGGCAGGTCGGGATCCAGCGCCGACACCTGCTGGGGTACAAAGGTCATGGTGGTGGTGGTGGATTTTGTAGTTAGGTGGTGGTGGTGGAGGTGGTGGTAGTGGTGGTGAGTTAGTGGTCAGGTGGTGGTGGTGGTGGTGGTGAGGGTGGTGGTGGTGGGTTTGTGGTCAGGTGGTGGTGATGGTGCGATGATGAGGAAAAAAAATGAGAAGAGGGGAGAAGAGGACAGAACAAAGGATTTGGAGAACTAAACAGGTGAGGAACTAAATTGATTAATATGGCAGCTCTAGACGCGCGCACACACACACACACACACACACACACACACACACACACACACACACGACAAATAATACCTAGCATCCTTACCCTGACGAGGATTAAAAAATCAAGGAAAACTACAGGAAATTTATCAGGTAAAATAAAAAAGTTTGACAATCCTCTCATGGAAGGATTTGCCAGGAAAAAAAGTAGTTATAAAACAAATTAAAAGTTATCCTGTCGTATTTATTCTTCTGTTTCGTAATGTTTCCGCACCCAGACTTGAACCCATTCCGGCGCACAGGCTAATCCTACCCTGTTTATTGGTACTCCTCTAAGCCTCTGACCCGTGTTTCTGGTGGTCTTATTGCGACGCGCCTCCCCGAACGACAAGGAAACTAAAGAAAAATACGAGTGACGCTGAGCCCTCGGGTAAGACTAAGCCACAGAAAAGATGGATTTAAGGTAACTCTCCAAATTATGGCTTTGTAACCCTGGAGCAAAACAAGGGGAGAAGAGGGGGAGGAGGAAGGAAGGGGAGGAGGGAGAAAGAGCGGGAGAGGACTAGAGAAACCAGGATAAAAGGGAAATGGGGAAGGAAAGAAGGGAGGATGGAGGAAAGCGATGGATTGTAGATAGGGAGAGTATGTGAGGAAGAGGCAGGTCAAGGAAGGGAAGGGAAACGAGAGCAAGAGACGGATAGAAAACTGAGAGGGAAAGGGCAAGAAGGAGGGTGGGAGAGCATAAATGAAAGTGGGCAAAGAGGAGTAAAGACGTGAAGGGAATGGAATGAGGGTCAATAGAGGTGAGGAAGCGGCGGAAAGGAGGGAAGGAAGTGAAAAGGCGGTATGAATGGCAGAGGAGAGGGAAGGTAAGAAGGTGAGGGGTCGACGTCGAGCGAGATAAGCAGTGAGGGATTACGAGAAAAGTCGACCAAGAATTAGATGACAGTTTTGCTGCAGGAAGAATATGGAGTAAAGAGGAAGCACATAACGCGAAGGAAAAATATAATAAACACACACACATACTACTTTGTTCATTTGTCTCATTCATTTCATTTCATCTTCCATTGATGTACATTTTCAGCTCTAGGGCTGCCTGGTACTTCATGCAATAAGCCGCTTATTATTATTATTATTATTTTAGAGAGAGAGAGAGAGAGAGAGAGAGAGAGAGAGAGAGAGAGAGAGAGAGAGAGAGAGAGAGAGAGAGAGAGAGAGAGAGAGAGAGAGAGAGAGAGAGAGAGAGAGAGAGAGAGAGAGAGAGAGAGAGAGAGAGAGAGAGAGAGAGAGAGAGAGAGAGAGAGAGAAAAAATGCTGGAGACGTGTGTGGAAAAGAAAAGGAGAAAAGTTCGCCGGAGGAAAGAATTAAGAGAGACAGTGGGCTGAAGAGCGTAAGTTTAATTAGCACTTGGGGTAAGAAGAAACTTTTAAAGAGTCTCTCCACCATCCACCTCGCGCCGACTAAAACAATAAGGCTTCAAAAAATGATATATAAAATCCCGCGGAAGAAAGAACAAGTCCACGCAATAATAATAAAACTTCCTCTGCTCATTAAGAGAAACCTGGCACACACCTGGCTAGCAAAAGAAGCCTAAAAATACACCAGGTCATCTAATGGAACGGAGACACATACCTGGCAACCAAAGGGATACCGAACACATGCCTGGCTATCAAAGGGAACCCGAACACATGCCTGGGAACCTGAACACATGCCTGGCTATCAAAGGAACCTGACATACACCTGGCAATCATTGGGAACCTGGACACATACCTGACTATCAAAGGGGCGGGACACGCATCTGGCTATCAGAGGTAACTTGAACACACACCTGGCCAAGTGGGTGCGAGCAGTCGGTGTTCTCTGTGACCACGAAGGAGTAGTTGCCTCGCTGGAACACGGGCTGAAGGTCGTTCACGTTCATCACCGCCACTACCACGTCCGTCAGGGCCGGGGCGTTGACGCCGTCATCCACCCGCACCCGCAGCGTAAACTGAGGGAACAGTCACTTGCACGTTACTACCTTCTGTATGCAATGTACACATTATAATAAAATACTAAGTGAGAAGAGATCTATCCAGGCTTGTATCGACCCAGAATAACATCACAGAGCGGCAGCAATGATATATTAATCCCTTAACACAGCAACACACACAAACCTCACCCGAGACGCGGTCGTACAATTTTATGTGACGGTACAATGCCACGGGTGCGTCTGGGACCCAGAACATGCTGACCACACAGAACACAAGCTGCTGCAGGTTTTCACTGGTGTGGTTCAGGAACTTTCATCCATTCAAGATGACCATCTTGACAGGAATTTTTTTAATTAAAAATGCTACTGTACTCTGCACACACACAAAAAATCTTCAGTATGTATGCTTCTTTATGGGATTACTAGTGCCCTTTAGTAATTTGATTATGTTTGCCACCTTGATTTGATTGTCAACACTGATAATGTGGTGCTGGGTGCTCGGTGCACCAGCTGCCATCTCGCGGTGAGCGTGTGGTGTCGTGAGCAAGGATGTCGGAGATGGAAGCAAACCATGCCTGACAAGTGTTTGTGCGAGTCGGTCTTTATGCAGCACAGACATTAATAACCACCAGCACCTCAGTACTTACACCGCACCACTCTAGATCGCGGCACCTCAAACGCGTTACATATAATCACAAAACCATGTACAGTACTATGCCACCAACACTTCAATATTATGATAAGTGTTATCCCCATGGCAGTAATGGGCACACACATAGCAGTTACGGCACAAGTGCACAGTCGACAAGGCTACGCCACACTGACTAACTGAAGCACTGGGGTCAGTGGTTCAGTGGTTCAGTTTGAGCTCGACAGAGCGAGCGAGACCACTGAAACAATTACCTAAGAGTTGTTCGCTTGTTCCTCCACTCACAAAGCTCTTGGAAGATGCGTGGTGATTTGATTATTTCATTTAGGTATCAGCTGTGTTGGTAGGCTCGATGAGTTTGGCTTGATAGGAATATTTATGCATGAAGTGTGTGCCTATATACACATACTCCGCTTGATTGCTTTCACTTTTTTCTCTGTGGAAGCAGCGCTTAGCAAGCTTTTTTTGTAAGCCCTGGAGCTGATTCCTTTACTGTAAAAAAGGTCCTCCAAAGGGTTAAGATAGACCCCGGGGGTCGATGGGGACCATCCAAGGGATCGATAAATGGCTGGGGAACAAAAGGGGAGAGAGTTCATGAAAGGTCAATCTTTCGGGGTCGAAAGCTAAGATGTATAGTACTTTCATTTATCTATAACGTCCCGACCAGCTCCTGTATACCTGTAGCCCGCCGCCCCCTTTCCCTTGTCTCACCTATCTCCGCTATCCTGGGAGAGATACACCCAAGTGTACTATTACCCTTATTATAATAATAATAATGATAATAATAATAATAATAATAATAATAATAATAATAATAATAATAATAATAAAGATAATTTATAATTATTATTATAATTATCATCATCATCATCATCATCATCAGCATTATTATTATTATTATTATTATTATTATTATTATTATTATTGTCATTGCTATTATCATTATTATCATTTCTAGTATCATTATTATCAGAAGCAGTAGTAGAATCATTACTATTAAAATAATTCGTTGTACTTTTAATCAAGTATATTAGTGTTTACTAAATTATTTTCACATAATAAAAGCATGAGGTTCGAAAAAAATATTTGGCCGTCATGGCTGCCTTCCTTCCCTCCCCGATTTATCTTTCATCCTTCTACAGTTGGTGGTGTTCCTGCATTATTGAGGCTACAAGAGCAGTAGAGTATCTCACACAATATTAATATATAATTATACGGATTTTCGCGCTCGGTGGCATTTGTTTTACTGCTCGGCTGGTACCCGACATGATGAATTGTTTATTCATTCCGATACCTTTTGTTTCTCTTGGCTGTATACTATGTTTCACAAGGACAGTACTAATGGGACTGACACAGATCAGCCACCATACACCCATAGTGCAAAGTCAGAGAATTAGAGAGCAAAACATACAGTCAAGTGCCGTAATCTAGGTGTGGACCCGTGTAGAATCACCGGGCATCTATAAAAAGCCTTCACACAATGGCACACAACAGATGTGCCCTTCTGGACACAACTTGTGGTGATATTTATACATATTTGATTAATTGCGCGCGCGCTAGTGAGAGAGAGAGAGAGAGAGAGAGAGAGAGAGAGAGAGAGAGAGAGAGAGAGAGAGAGAGAGAGAGAGAGAGAGAGAGAGAGAGAGAGAGAGAGAGAGAGAGAGAGAGAGAGAGATGGGCGTCCGGAGGGGGGCCGGGGAAAAAGGGACAGATGCCCCCCCCCACCCCCACCCATAGGAAATCTGATATATTCCCATTCACACTTTCGTTAGCAAGTTTTAACAGAATTCATATTTTTCAAAACCTCAGAAGGGTACCTGGTGCTGCAGTTATTGGGAAACTGTGTGCCGCTGCCTTGTGGTTCACCAAGGAAAATATGAAATTTGACGTATATATGTATAGGATCTAAAACATATTGGCTCTGACCCCACTCTTGAAAAAACTGCTGCGGACGCCCCTGAACATACCGAGAGAGAGAGAGAGAGAGAGAGAGAGAGAGAGAGAGAGAGAGAGAGAGAGAGAGAGAGAGAGAGAGAGAGAGAGAGAGAGAGAGAGAGAGAGAGAGAGAGAGAGAATATGTGTGTGTGTGTGTGTGTGTGTGTGTGTGTGTGTGTGTGTGTGTGTTATTCACCTCTTGGTCTGCTGCGGGTCTCTCTCGAGACAGCCAGCCGTTCCCCTACGGAAGGAACTCAGAGCTCGGTGACCGATCACACAACACACCGCGACAACGAGGTCACAACTCCTCGCCTTACGTCTCGTACCTACTCACTGCTAGGTGAACAGGGGCTACACGTGAAAGAAGATAAACCTAACTTATCTTCACCCGGCCGGGGAATCGAACCCCGGTCCTTTCGGTGTGTGTGTGTGTGTGTGTGTGTGTGTGTGTGTGTGTGCGTAGTAGAATAGCAGTGTATTGGTGGGAGGGGGACTCACCAGACGAAACTCACCCACACTTACCCATTTTTTTTTCTTTACAATGATACTCTATCACACACACACACACACACACACACACACACACACACACACACACACACACTCAATCAATCAACTACTACGAGGATGGTGCTGAGGTAGTGACGGAGGGTGCAGTGGCGCGCCTTTACCTCGGTTCAGTCCACACCCAAAAAACGTACAACAACCATCTTCACTGTTAGCAGAAGTGTGTGGCATTTATTTCCTCTCTTTCTCGTGCATAAATATATACGCAGACTGCTTACAACACTCCAAAATCCTTCTGTTCGTTGTTAAGTGCTTTAGCAGCCAAATTAGCTTTAAGATGTAAACCTCTGCACGGGAACTGAGCGTAGATGACGTCCAAGCGCATTTTTATGTTTGTTTGTTTGTTTGGTGCGTGGTAACGTCACTGGAAAATTATCTGTATGTATCCAAATCAGAGTTTACCACGTCTTTTTTAAACTATATTCCCTCCTTATATACTCGGAATACTCATAAATGCCATGCTAACACCCGATTGAAAACGATTGGGAGAAGGGACTAATTGGAAATGTAGCTTTGTTTTTTTACAGACAAACCCAGCACGTAAATCGTGGCTCAGCTCCAAAAGGTCCCAAACACCCATGAATACCATAATAACATCATGAAAATAACTACCCCGTGTTTGGTATTGCTCGCGCCCTAGCTACAAAATATAAAAATCCCGAACTCTCATAAATACTTTACTGACGTCATAAAAACATCAAATCCACGCTCAGGGTTTGATATTTTCCCCATCAGGCACCATTCAGCCAGCAGTGCAAAGACTAAAGTTACTTCACTGGTGGGACTACGGTAAACAAGGAAGTCCTCACGCCCTAGCCGCCAAGGGTACTGGGAGACTGCCTAATATAAGCTCGGCACCCCTCAAGCTAGTTATCCCTACAAGGGGACTCACGTTTCGGTCCATCACGGGGTAGTCGTAGTCCAGCGGCTTGTTCACCAGCGGGTCGATCCGGAATTTTCTCGTCATTTCCCTCGACGATTTCGAACGTGAAGTGATTGACTGGAAGGAAAGAAAAGAAAGATATTAATAACGTCGAAAGGAAATCGTTAAATGTCCTGAATGAGCCTTTGATATTGTGCACAAGCAAGTACATATGTATGAATTATAGAGTAGACAGTTATTGTTGATTTTTTTCATACATTTTTTGCGAGAAACTCGGACCTCCATTTACCAACATATGCCATGAACTATTTCCACTCCAACACAAATCTTCTGAACCGTCTGGCCCTTAACACGCATTAGCAGACACATAACCCACACCAGGCAACAGACACGCACTACCATCTTTTTCATTATTTCACCCATACTCTCCCATTTCTTTTTAGTTTGTAGATGTCTCACTCTTCGTATCACCCTGCCCTTACAACTGCCCCTGAACTTCACACTTCCTAACCGTTAGTTGGTGCCTCACCTATGTCCTGGTCATCTACGGCCAGGCGTATCCCCGTGGGCTTGCCGGCTTCCCTGTTCTCGGGCAGCTGTACCTCGTACACCCCCTGCGAGAGGTCGAACTGGGGCGCCACGTCGTTGAGGTCCTGCACCGTGATCCAGTAGGTGGTCATGCGCTCGTGATCTGGAGGGGACGGAGCCAGACGGACGTTTATTGTATATGGTGTGAGGAGACATACAACTACGCAGTTTTATATGTATAGGATAAAGATATTTCGCTGCTTCCATAGATAAAGGAAACGGGGCTGTAACTTAGTTTCAAAGGTGGTGATATAGTTCTATTGCTGCTTGTGGAGGTGGCCATGATTGTGATCCTTGTGTGTATTTGGGGTGGGGTACTTTTTTTTTGTGTGTGTGTGTAATTCACCACGGCCTGATCACGAGTTGGACTGTTGCCAGCAGGTACCTCCCGACACGAGCAAGTGAATGCTCATTTCGTCGATCTCCGGTACTGTTAGGACCTCACACATTACACACCCCATCCCCCTTGCTCAAGGGGGGACAGTAACCACTCCTAGTCAACGGAAAGTATCTGGCCTGCGTGTGTGTGTGTGTGTGTGTGTGTGTGTGTGTGTGTGTGTGTGTTGGTGATGGTGTTGTTGGTGACGGTGGATATTTTTTATGCTACCGATGGAGAAAACTGTTTCATCACCCAGACACGATTCCAGGAAATAAGAAAAAATCAAACACTAATAACGGCTGCATGCATCCTGTATGAGCGTAGGTGTGCTGTGAAGCCTGTAGCCGCACTTACTGGTGAATGACGCACGGTGACGCGTATACTAAAGATTACTGAGTCGTACAGGTCATATCTGCCTCTCTATCAGCTTGCTCGCTGCATGATGCTGATCCACTATGGAATATTTGGGAACAAAAGTCTACGCTGTTTTTATGTAAGATTTCCCAATGAGTTGCAATCACAATTAAGTTGTTTTTTTTTTAAGGTGGAAGCTCATACTATTATTTTTTTTCTCAGAATTCTAAAACGTTCACAAATATGTATAAAAACCGGGATAATTTAGAGCCATGAAATTTATTATCGCTATTACCTGAAGGAGAAAAACATGTCGATCAATGCAAATCGGTAGAGAGTATCGATCCGAACGGTTACGTTATGTTACTACAGCGAGCGTCTGTCGGGCACTAGCGCGTTCAAAGGGTTTAAAAACACTTACAGATATTTATGACGCATACAGAATGCTTCGGTGCTACAGAGCAACACGCAAGGAGGCACATGTGTTTGCGGTCCAAGGAAAACAAGGACCAATTTTAAATAGAGAAAAAAAAAAAAAAGATCGGCATTATAATCAAACGTGTCGCGGATATAGACCTAGTTATAACTTACTGGGTAGATTAGGAAGTTCGATGCTACAGGACCACACACATAATAATAAGGAAAGCAAATTGAGACATTAAAAAAAAAGGCAAAATATATATGAATAAAAGTGTCCCTGAATCTTGGCGCCGAGGATGAGCACGGAAACTTATCTAATTAATTTTCGTTGGAAGAAACTTTCGCCTGATATTTATTATTAAAAAGTTTAGGAAAGACGCCTAAGAAGGGCTGATCCTTGAGTGTCTAGTGTGTATCTCCTACTTTTGGAATGGAAGCCTCTTACTGATCACTGACTCACCTGGCACGCCGTCGGTCACCTGGATGGGCACGCGGTACTGGCTCACCTCCTCCCGGTCCAGCGGTCCCGTCGTCCACAGCTCCCCGTTGGTCTTGAGGGTGAACTTGGTGATCACGTCGTGGGAGGCCGTGGCGTCGAACGAGTACGTGAGCTGCCGACGACAACAGAGAAAGAGAAAGAAAAAGAAAAGTGAAGTAATGGAATTCACAAAATCACGTGCCGACTTTTTTTTTATTTATTTTGTAACGAAGCAGGATTATAAGAAAAAAATACGAATATCTTAACACTCAACGCTTCTTATTTTCTTTGTTGACTTTTGTACATGAGAATTATTACAATGAAATGTGATACTGACAGTGTAAAGTCACAGGGAGGAAAAGACGGCACGAGGCAGACTTTTTTTATATTCTTTTGTAAGTGTATTACAACTTTGAAATTTCATCATTACAAATCACCACATAAAGTTTAAACTTGTAAACCAGAGAAAAAGGAAATCACATTCAGGCGCTGACTTTTGAGAACTTTGAGATTGGGGCTTTTTATTGTCTTTTCTAAGTATTTCCATTGAAAGGCAAAGATACACTCGTCATTAGAACAGTTAGATTGAAGAGCTAGATGATGTGCGTCAGTGATAAACCACACAAAAAGTACGCAACCAGTGAAAAACGAGTAAAACTTCAAAACGGTTTAAAATCAGGGCACACACTCACGCTTCAACTGAGCAAAAACACTGAGAAAAATCTAAAACAGCCACCGGTCAGGCTTTTTAGATTTCTTTTTCTGCGGGCTATTTTTCTTGTCTTTTTTTGTTTTTTGCCCTTGAGTTGTTTCCTCTACGGTAAAAGAATAACGAAAAAAACCCTGCTACGTCAAGGCTGGAAGGATGAAACATTTCCACCACGCACTGACAAATCGTTCCCATCATCAGGGTGGAGGAAGGTGGTCAGTGAATGGCCCATTATACAAGCCATTGACTAGTGGGAGACCGCAGCTGTGTCATTAGTTTCGCCACGACGAACCCCACCCCATGGACACGTATACCTCCCCTTACCTTACCTTTCCTACCTTTGACTTCCTTCCTGTCTGTCCACCCTTCCATCCGTCCTCGCATCGATTCCCTGTTGTGGCAAATGTGTTTAATCCTGCCATCCATCGCGGCGGCAGACCCAGCAATTCATCAAGACGACATGCACATACCCACACCCTTCCCTCACTCCTGCCATGGAAATGACACTAAATATGAAAGATTTAAGGTGGAGGGAAGGAAGGGGTAGGAGATGGTAAGGTGGAAGGGGAAGGAGTAGTGGCAAATAGGGTAGAAGGGCGGAGGACGGTAGAAGGTGAGGTGGAGAGGGGACGGGCATCAGCAGGTAAGGTAAGGTGAAGAAGGAAGACGTAGTAGCAGGGAAGGTGAAAAGGGAAATAGCAGGTAAGGTGGATGTGGAAGTAGTGGTAGCAGGTATGGTGTAGGGGGAAGGAGCAGTAGTAGGTATGGCGAGGTGGAGAAGGAAGAAGTAACAGCAGGTAAGGTGAGAAGTATCGGGTAAAGTAGACACGGAAAGAGGAGTATGGTATAAGGAGGAAGGAGCAGGTGAGGTGGCAGGGGAAGGAGTAGTAGGAAGAAAGGTGAGGTGAAGGGAGAAAAGTAGTGGCAGGTAAGGCGAGGTGAAGGTAAAAGACGTAGCAGCAGAGCCATGGCTAGACGGCAGGGGGAACTGATCATCCTGTCTGAGCCAGGATGGGAGGAGGTGATGGACATATCAATATTAGAAAGATGATAGAGACACGAAGGGGAAGGACCTGGGGTTAAGCAGAACCTGGAGGGAGGAGGAGGAAGAGGACGAGGGAGGGGTGAAGAAGGGCGTCGAGGGAATGAGTGGTAGAATTATGGGTTTAAGGAGAGAAGAGGAGGAAAGCAGAGGGATTCGAGCCGGAAGAAGGGGAGACAGGCCATTTGGGAGTCACAAGTTAGTCTGTACTGGGAGGTGTTCACGGCGATGAGGGGAAGAGGGAGGAAGGGGTGGAGACTGGAGGAGGCAGGGTGGAGAGACTGGACGAGGCAGGGTGGAGAGACAGGAGGAAGCAGGTGGAGGGGTGGAAGGGTTGGAGGAGGCAGAGTGTGGAGGGATTCACACACCTTCCTGTACTCTGGGAGGCGTCCTGTCCACGGCCTGGATGGTGGTGATGAGCGTGTTGTCCGTGTTCTCCAGCACCGCGCCGTCGAAGGGCTGCAGCAGCGGCGCGTTGTCGTTCACGTCCACAATGGTGACCAAGACCTGCTGTTCCAGGCGGGCGTTGCGCCTGTTCTGCGGCAACGCAGGGGTTAGGAGTTCTGTGATTATGGGCGAATATGATACAACGAAAAAACTCGGAAGTCACACACACAAAAAAAATATCGTTAAAGAGTGATTTAGTGATTATACGTGATTCATGGAGTTGCTTTTCTTTTAGTTTGATTGCCAATGTGTTGTGTCCCTGTAACGTACACGCATACATCCATAAATATTATACATACATGAATCTAGATAGACATACAAAGACAGGAGGAAAAGTAACCTCATCGACTAGTCTTGTCATATTGCTACCAACGACAACTGCGCTGCGTCTCCGCCGTCCACTCATCACTAGCCACAGCTTGAGCTTGGACAGCTAGAGTTACTACACTACATCGGTGCCATTCACTACTTGCAGGTAAAGTCTGTAGGTCTGGACAAACTCGCAGTGGTGGGAGTATACTTGTTACTTCATATTAAGGCAACTGCTACGCCAACTCTCGGCCGGCCACTCACCACAATCTGCAGGTTGAGTTTGTAAAGCTGGACGAACTCGTAGTCGAGGGTTCGCGTGGCCACGAAGACGGTGACGCCGGCGCTGTCCCCGCAGACAGAGCTTTGCTGGTCAGGCAGCCGTCTTCTGAGGGAGGGAGAAGAGCGGTGACGTGGAGGGACAGATAAAAACGGAGCACGGGTAGAAAAAACATAAAACGATTGAAATATAGGAAATTTAACTGAAAAGTATTTTGATATAGAGTATGAGGGAAAATACAAAAGAGATAAAATGGGGCACATTCATTAAATGAATAAACTTTAATATTTGAAGCACAAAAGGTAGGGTTAGTAAATTATACTCTGATAATAGGAGAGATCACATGCAACGTAGTTGGGATACCACAAAAATATTAAAATAATTATATCGTAGGGTGAATAGGTAAATAAAAATAAGCCAACTTAAAAAAAAAAATCCATTACAGAAACTGCAATAACACAGTGAAACCCATTACGCTGGCGAGTACTCACCTGATGGCAAATGTGCCTCGGAGTTGGTGTCCGGCGTGTCGCCGTTCACGAGAGTGAAGTAAACACTGGGAGAGTCCGCGAGGTTCGATCTAGAACAGAAAAAATAATAGAAAGAACAGAGGCGGGGATAAGTGCTGTGTAAGGATGAAGAGAGAGAGAGAGAGAGAGAGAGAGAGAGAGAGAGAGAGAGAGAGAGAGAGAGAGAGAGAGAGAGAGAGAGAGAGAGAGAGAGAGAGAGAGAGAGAGAGTGTGTGTGTGTGTGTGTGTGTGTGTGTGTGTGTGTGTGTGTGTGTGTGTTGTTGTTGTTGTTGTTGTTGTTGTTGTTGTTGTGTGTGTGTGTGTGTGTGTGTAAGATTACACACCAATAATAATGTTTCCAGCATCCATCACAGCATCTATTCCAGTGTTCCTTTGTCAGACAAACGTCAGACGTCACCACCAGCCCGTCATTCCCCTCTGCCTTCCCGGCGCCAGCTCTTCCTCTTTTCTTTTTAAACGCCACGAGCAGCGAGGCCAGGAAATGGTTCTGGGGATGGCGGGAAAATAACCACCCTGCCAGCCTCCGCCGCCACCATCCCCACGTGACAGGAACCAATCTGCCACGACCCGCCAGCTGATGACACAGTCACACGCTTAATGGGAATCATAACGCCCCGGCCCCCAATGGTACGGGTTGACACTCGCCTCTACACTCCCACTATCCTCGCCATATCAGTTTTGGAGTTACAGCATCTGTCAAAACGCCTGAGAGTTTTGTTTCTTCACTGTGAGTCTGTGAGATTTCAACCTATTGGCGTTCCTTCACGTCTGCGATCTTAAGAGGCACTGTAGTAGTAGGTGATGTTTGTTTTGGTTCTTGTTTTGCTTTTGTAATCACAACGGAGTCACTTTATTGTAGCTCCGGCATTGTCCCATTGAGGTTTTTTTTCTTCTCACTTTGCTCTCACTTCAGCTACCACTTTGACCCCCTATTCGTCTGCAGTGCATGTCCCTTACTACATTCAAAGACATAATTTATTAGATGGCTCTGTTACTGCACCCCTCACTCACAAACACACCACCACCACCTATGTGTTCCCCCCTCCCCTTTCCTCCCCTCTCCTTCCCTCCTCTCCCTTCCCTTTCTCTCCCCTCCCCTACCTCTCATCTCGCACGCAACGCACCACCCATATTTTCAGTCCTTCCCTCCCTTTTCCTTTTTCCCTCTCCTCCCATACCCTACGTACTCTTCCTTCCATTCCCTCACCTCTCACACAGTACCACCACCTGCATTTTCTCCCTCCCTTACTCTCCTTCCTCCTCCCCTGACCTCACCTGCACACAGCACCACCACCTCCGTGTTCTCTGTGGTGTTCTCCGGGATGGCAGGCTGCTGGGGTGTTGGCTGACCACAGTAGGCGGCAGCTCCCGAGGACACCACCTGATCGTGACTGGCGCCGTGGACCACAGGACGGCGTGCCTCCCACCGCCTGCACCTGCACGTGGAAGATCTGGGTGTTGGCCTAAGGGGAGAGGGGGAGGATGAAGGAAGAAAGGGAAACTGGAAGGATGGAATGAAGAAAATGGGAAGGATGGAAAGAAGAAAATGGGAAGGATGGAATGAAGGAAAATGGGAAGGATGGAGAGAAGAAAATGGGAAGGATGGAATGAAGGAAATGGGAAGGATGGAAAGAAGAAAATGGGAAGGATGGAATGAAGGAAAATGGGAAGGATGGAATGAAGAAAATGGGAAGGATGGAATGAAGAAAATGGGAAGGATGGAAAGAAGAAAATGGGAAGGATGGAAAGAAGAAAATGGGAAGGATGGAAAGAAGAAAAATGGGAAGGATGGGATGAAGGAAAATGGGAAGGATGGAAAGAAGAAAATGGGAAGGATGGAATGAAGGAAAATGGGAAGGATGGAAAGAAGAAAAATGGGAAGGATGGAATGAAGGAAAATGGGAAGGATGGAATGAAGGAAAATGGGAAGGATGGAATGAAGGAAAATGGGAAGGATGGAATGAAGAAAAATGGGAAGGATGGAAAGAAGAAAAATGGGAAGGATGGAATGAAGGAAAATGGGAAGGATGGAATGAAGGAAAATGGGAAGGATGGAAAGAAGAAAAATGGGAAGGATGGAATGAAGGAAAATGGGAAGGATGGAAAGAAGAAAAATGGGAAGGATGGAAAGAAGAAAAATGGGAAGGATGGAAGAAGAAAATGGGAAGGATGGAATGAAGGAAATGGGAAGGATGGAATGAAGGAAAATGGGAAGGATGGAATGAAGGAAATGGGAAGGATGGAATGAAGGAAATGGGAAGGATGGAAGAAGAAATGGGAAGGATGGAATGAAGGAAAATGGGAAGGATGGAATGAATGAAAGGAAAGAAAATGGGAAGGATGGAATGAAGAAAATGGAAGGATGGAATGAAGAAAATGGGAAGGATGGAATGAAGAAAATGGGAAGGATGGAATGAAGAAAATGGGAAGGATGGAAAGAAGAAAATGGGAAGGATGGAATGAAGGAAAATGGGAAGGATGGAATGAAGAAAATGGGAAGGATGGAAAGAAGAAAATGGGAAGGATGGAATGAAGAAAATGGGAAGGATGGAATGAAGAAAATGGGAAGGATGGAAAGAAGAAAAATGGGAAGGATAGAATGAAGGAAAATGGGAAGGATGGAAAGAAAAATGGAGGGAATGAAGGAAAATGGGAAGGATGGAGAGAAGAAGAAAATGGGAAGGATGGAAAAAGAAGAAATGGGAAGGATGGAATGAAGAAAATGGAAGGATGGAATGAAGAAATGGGAAGGATGGAAGAAAAAAATGGGAAGGATGAAAGAAAATGGGAAGGATGGAATGAAGGAAAATGGGAAGGATGGAATGAAGGAAGAAAATGGGAAGGATGAATGAAGGAAAATGGGAAGGATGGAATGAAGGAAATGGGAAGGATGGAAAGAAGAAAATGGGAAGGATGGAATGAAGGAAAATGGGAAGGATGGAATGAAGGAAATGCGAAGGATGGAATGAAGGAAAATGGGAAGGATGGAATGAAGAAAAATGGGAAGGATGGAATGAAGGAAAATGGGAAGGATGGAATGAAGGAAAATGCGAAGGATGGAATGAAGAAATATGGGAAGGATGGAATGAAGGAAAATGGGAAGGATGGAATGAAGGAAAATGGGAAGGATGGAATGAAATGGAAGGATGAAAGAAAATGGGAAGGATGGAATGAAGGAAAATGGGAAGGATGGAATGAAGGAAAATGGGAAGGATGGAATGAAGAAAATGGGAAGGATGGAATGAAGGAAAATGGGAAGGATGGAATGAAGGAAAGGGGAAGGATGGAATGAAGGAAAATGGGAAGGATGGAATGAAGAAAATGGGAAGTATGGAATGAAGGAAAATGGGAAGGATGGAATGAAGGAAAATGGGAAGGATGTAATGAAGGAAATAGGGAAGGATGGAATGAAGGAAAGGGGAAGGATGGAATCAAGGAAAATGGGAAGGATGGAATGAAGGAAAATGGGAAGGATGGAATGAAGAAAAATGGGAAGGATGGAATGATGGAAAATGGGAATGATGGAATGAAGGAAATGGGAAGGATGGAAAAGAAGAAAATGGGAAGGATGGAATGAAGGAAATGGAAGGATGGAAAAAATGGGAAGGATGGAAAGAAGAAAAATGGGAAGGATGGAATGAAGGAAAATGGGAAGGATGGAATGAAGAAAATGGAAGGATGGAATGAAGGAAAATGGAAGGATGTAATGAAGGAAAATTGGAAGGATGGAATGAAGGATAATGGGAAGGATGGAATGAAGGAAATGGAAGGATGGAAATGAAGGAAAATGGGAAGGATGGAATGAAGGAAAATGGAAGGATGGAGAGAAGAAAATGGGAAGGATGGAATGAAGAAAATGAAGGATGGAATGAAGGAAAATGGGAAGGATGGAATGAAGGAAAATGGAAGGATGGAAATGAAGGAAATGAAGGATGGAATGAAGAAAATGGGAAGGATGGAGAAGAAAATGGGAAGATGGAATGAAGGAAATGGAAGGATGGAGAGAAGAAAATGGGAAGGATGGAATGAAGGAAATGGAAGGATGGAATGAAGGAAAATGGGAAGGATGGAGAGAAGAAAAATGGAAGGATGGAATGAAGGAAATGGAAGGATGGAATGAAGGAAATGGGAAGGATGGAGAGAAGAAAATGGAAGGATGGAATGAAGGAAAATGGGAAGGATGGAATGAAGGAAAATGAAGGGGAGAGAAAGAAAATAAACACAAGTTGAAGGAAAAAGATGGAAGAATGAAAGAAAGCAGAGAGGATGGGCGAAGGAAGAAGAGAAACAAACAAACGAGGAAGGTCTGGGAGTTGCCCTGGGGGGGGGTGATGAACGAAGAAAGAGAAATGGAAGGATGGGATGAAAGAATAAAACATAGAAAGGATGGAATGAAGGAAATGTGAAAGAAGACACAAAGGAAATAAAGGAAAAGCTGAAGGATGAATGGAAGATGGAAGAATGAGAGGAAAGCAGAGAGGAAGGGACGAAGGAAGGAGAGGAATAAGACAGAAAAGAAAGACGAAGAAACAAACAAATAAAGCAGAGAAGCAAGAAAGTAAAAAGAAAAAAGAAGAAAAAAGTTAGGAAGCAAGACAGGAGATCAAGGAAAAAAGAAGAAATAAAGAGGCAGAGAAGAAAAGGAAGGAAAAGAAAGAAAAAAACAGGAAACAAGGAAGTAGACGAAGAGAAAGAAAACAAAATAGAAAAGCTAGAATCAAGGAAAGAGACGAGGAGGATGAAAACAGGAAAAGAGAAGCAAGCAATCAAGGAAGCAAACGAAGAGAAAGAAATCAAGGAGCTGAGAAGAAAGAAACAGGAAAAGAGAAGCAAGCAATCAAGGAACCAGACGAAGAGGAAGAAATCAAGGAGCTGAGAAGAAAGAAACAGGAAAAGAGAAGCAAGCAATCAAGGAACCAGACGAAGAGAAGAAATCAAGGAGCCGAGAAGAAAGAAAACAGGAAAAGAGAAACAAGCAATCAAGGAAACCAGACGAAGAGGAAGAAATCAAGGAGCTGAGAAGAGAGAAAACAGGAAAAGAGAAACAAGCAATCAAGGAACCAGACGAAGAGGAAGAAATCAAGGAGCTGAGAAGAGAAGAAACAGGAAAAGAGAAGCAAGCAATCAAGGAACCAGACGAAGAGGAAGAAATCAAGGAGCCGAGAAGAGAAAACAAGAATCAAGGAATCAAGGAACCAGACGAAGAGAATGAACACAAAAATAGAGAAATATTAAAAAAAATCAAAATATGCATCAGAAAATTTAATGTGCGTGACCTTTGAGTCGGTCCAGATGCCACCTGCAACCTTCTGAAATTCCAATATGATTATTAGCACACTAAGAGTCGCTCTTTTCACGACCTTTGCCTGAAATTCTCATTGATTCCGTTCATCTCTCTCTCTCTCTGTATCTGTCTTTCTTTCTTTTCTATCTATGTATTCGTATCTGTCTATCAATTTATCAATATTTATTGCTTGCCAATCATTACAACGAAACTAAATATCTATCTATCTTTTTCCCTATCATGTTACTTTCATTCTATCAATGTGTCTGCTAACTGCCAATACATTCTCTGCATGTAACTAGTTATGCATTATTCTGTATCTCTACTGTCACATTATCTATTAAAAACAAGTACCATACCAATGTGACTTGATATAAAACCAAGCCCTATACACAACACTTCCTTCCATAACACTCTCTTCTTCCTCCTTTTCACCCTTCTCTGCCCCTCTGACCTCCTCTTCTTCCATCCATCATCCTCTCTCTTCTCTTCACCCGTTCTCAGGCTGCCTCCCATGAACCGTCACCCTTATCTCCTCCTCCTCTTCGTCCGCCGCCCTGCAGTACTCACCAGTAGTCGGTTGAAGAGGTCGCTTAGGGTGAGAACGCCTGTCAGAGGCTCTAGGTAGAAGAACTCCAGGTGGTTCGGTGCCCTCAAGGTGGTAATTGATTCTTGCATTCTCACCTGTGTCCCGGTCAGAGGCGGAGACCCTGAGCACCGGGGTGGCTGGTTGTGGTCTGTGGCCAGCGTCTGCTCGTACCGCTGTTGTGGGAAGGAACATGTTGTGAAGGGGTGACCCAGGCCTGAGCGCTTAAATCACTGCACCACGCGAGAGTTGTGTGTAATTCACCATTATCTGATCACGCGATAAACCTGCGATCGCCAGCCTATACCCTCCACGAATGAGCATGGAGGTCACAAGATCTCTGGTATATTGTTAAACACAATAAATACACACATTGACACATATCGCGCGCCGGTATGTGTGTGTGTGTGTGTGTGTGTGTGTGTGTGTGTGTGTGTTTGATCACAGCAAAATTATTTATGCAACCTTTCATCTTTTTCAGTATTCCTCCAGCTGTTCTGTGTTGATGGATATATTCATAATGCAGTTTTGTCCACAAAATACAGAATATCAGCCTCAAGCCATCCACAACTACAGGTGATTCAGTAAACTTTGAGTCGCACAAAACATGAGTAAGAGGACTAAAGAACGTTAAAAAAAAAAAAAAAAAACGAATAGTTCTCCTCACACAGGTACTTCCTTTGGACGACCTCAGTATTTGAGTCGGATCGAGATGACCTGGTGACCTCTAGACTCAGTAGCAATAAATCACCATCTAAATCAATCAGGCATATCCTCTGGGCTATATATATAGTACTCTCTTTAAGAGATTCCTCCTACCACCTTTGACTCCCAATTCATAAAAACAGCATCTGACTAAATTATTCCCGATCCAATACTTCAGCGAGGGTTTAATTTTACAATCCATCGTGTGTGTGTGTGTGTGTGTGTGTGTGTGTGTGTGTGTTTTAGCCCTTTTCGAAATACTTACAAGTTCTGAGTCAGTGCATCAATCAATTCTTAAATAAATCTCACCTCTGGGTTACTCTCCCGAGACAATAAAGAGATAACTAAACTATAAGGCACTTCAAACTACGCCCATTCCCCATTATAAGTTATGCAGCAGGACAAAAGCACGTGTCTTCGGGGCCAAAACTTTCATCTTAACGACCCCGCAAGAAGGCCTGTCTAACCAACTTTCGCGAAGTCGCACTAAGATATGTGGGCCATCCATTTCCTCGATCAAATGCGACGTGTCAAGGATGCCTTCACGACGGCCCACCTTCCTCTTGCTCGTAATTTTCTGGTGGCCAACTTCTTTCATCCTCTGCTATAAATGAATGGTCTCGTATTTACTAAACCATAACTTAATCCGTCCATGTTTTATGTCTCATCTGTGTTCAAAGACTCATGCAAGTTCCCAATGATTATTACTGTATTTTTGTCCTCTTTGTTTGGTCGTTGCAGTTTTCAAAGATTTATTCTCGCCTTTCTATCTTTTACTCTCAACAAACATAAACTAATCGGCGTCGGCAGTGTCATTCAAGATCCTCCCCTTACTATATTTTTTTGTCTACGCAGGATCGTTGTAGTTTTCAGTTTTATCCTTTGTCTTAATTGATAACTTTACCTCAACAAACAGAAGTCACCTATGCACGTGTACTTTAATGTCCTCCTGTTCCTTTATTTTGGTCCTTTTCGTCGGGTTGTTGTAGTTTTCAGTTTTTTCGTCTTTGTACCTTTTACTCTTCAACAAAAAGTCGTCTATCCCTCGTGAGTGTGCTTTTTAAGGTCCTCCTGTTGCTATATATTTATCCTTTTGTAAGGTTGTTGTAGATTATAGTTTACCTTCGTCTTCATACCCTTTACCTCAGCAAACAGAAGCCTACCCCTACAGGCACCGTCCTTCAAGCCTCCTGCAGCCGCCCCAGGAAGCCGTCAACCACCGGCAGGTCAAACACGGGCGGTTGTCGTTAACGTCCTCCACCACGACCCTGAAGGAACACGACGTCTGGCGGGGCTGCAAGCCACTGTCCTTCGCGATGACCGTCAGGAAGAACTTCTTGTCCTCGCCGTCACGGTCCAGGCGCTGGCGGGCACGAGGTAAAGGAAGATGAAGGTGAGGAGAAGGGAAAATATGAAACCCAAGAATGATGACATATTGCAAAGGATATTCTCTCTCTCTTCTCTCTATATATATATATATATATATATATATATATATATATATATATTTATCTATCTATCTATTTTACCAGGAGGATGGGCTGCCAGCCGTCACGTTCTACGTCACGTGGATGTCGTCGCAGGACTGGCAGCCGGGGAACACGGGCGGTGGGCGTTGTCGTCTGGTGGAGAGGGGGGAGGGGTTATTATTACCATTTTTACCATTATTGTTATCGTTGTTATTTGTAATGCTGCCAGCAGTGTCGAACATGACTCAGAAATGTAGTTGTTAATATTGAACATTCCAACATCATCCCTCTAAATGATTTGTTTAAGCTCAAGCCATTTCATGCATAAACTTAGTATCTCGTTGCTAACCAAATTCTCTCAACTTTCAGCACTTACTGCGGCTCATAATGATCTATAAAGTTTAGTGGCCATCAGTGTCTCTGAAAACTAATTTGTCCATTAACCACGCAGACCCGGGCCTCTAAACTTTATTTCACCCTTGGGAAAAGACAACATTAAAAAATCTTCACGTAACATTCTTCAACCTCGGCTTTTAAAATAATTCCGTCAGGAAACTTCAATTAATAACCTTTCTCTGCCCGTGGCCTGAACTGTATCAGACAAACCCTTTCCAATTTTAGTGTAAGTTCTTTTCAAATATTCTCCTTACACACACACAAAAATAAAATAAATAAATAACAAATAAATAAAATATGCACCCGCGTTGCATTTATTAATCCAGCAACGCACGGCATGACTTAATTATTCATACCTGAGACGAGGCGAGCTGCGGCAGCGTGGAAGGAAGAGCTGAGATTAGTGATGCATGGAAACAGCAGAACGGAAGGGCAAGGCTTCCTGTATTCAGCAAGAAAGTCAATCATATCCCCAACCTGAAGTAACATACGAGAACTGTCTAAACTGTAGGAAACCGACCTCAAACATTTTATGACATTTACAGTTAGCATCGTATAACAACCTCTTCTTTCGCTCATCTTCTCTTGTGTACAGTAGGTGGCTGACAATTTTTGGGGTAACTGCACGTCTTTCACTTACAAACACAAAACACAGGTACACATCTTTCACTTCAATGTATGTCCATAATATTAAGTAACAAAAAATAAGGTATAAAGGATGAAATCTAGAATGTTATAATAGGAATCCATGTTTGTATTAAAAAAGAGAAGATTATGTGTTTTTTTTTTTTTTAATAACAATAAGAGATAAAGCTCTGTAAGGGTTCGCAAAAAGAAGTGTCTCTTTCAGAATAATAGTTAAATGATGCTCGGCATCTACCTTTCCTAAATATAAATGGGATTGATCTCGTCCCAGTCCACAACATCAGATCTTGTCAGAATGCTAATGGTGTACAGTAGCAAACTTTTTTCGGGTCACGTAACAAAAGATTGATAGAACATGTGCGTGTCTCCATTGCACACGCACGATGTATATATATATATATATATATATATATATATATATATATATATATATATATATATATATATATATATATATATATATATATATATATATATATATATATATATATATATATATATATATATATATATATATATATATATTTATATATATATATATATATTTACCACAGGAGGGGCTGCCAGCCGTCACGTTCTCCGTCACGTGAATGTCGTCGTAGGACTGGCAGTCGGGAACACAGGGCAGTGGGCGTTGTCGTCTGGGTGGTGGAGAGGGGGGAGGGGGTATATATTACCATTTTTTACCATTATTGTTATCGTTGTTATTTGTAATGCTGCCAGCAGTGTCGAACATGACTCATAAATGTAGTTGTTAATATTGAAACATTCCAACATCATCCCTCTAAAATGATTTGTTTAAGCTCAAGCCATTTCATGCATAAACTTAGTATCTCGTTAAGCAACTCCAAATTTCTCAACTTTCAGCACTTACTGCGGCTCATAATGTGATCTATAAAGTTTAGTGGCCATCAGTGTCTCGAAAACTAATTTGTCCATTAACTACGCAGACCCGGGCCTCTAAAACTTTATTTTATACCTTAAGCGAAAGACAACATTAAAATCTCTTCACGTAACATTCTTCAACCTCGGCTTTTAAAAATAATTCCGTCAGGAAACTTCAATTAATAACCTTTCTCGCCCGTGGCCTGAACTGTATCAGACAAACCCTTTCCAATTTTAGTGCAAGTTCTTTCAAATATTCTCCTTTACACACACACACACACACACACACACACACACACACACACACACACAACAACAACAACAACAACAAAAAAAAAAAAAAAAAAAAAAAAAAGCACCGCGTTGCATTTATTAATCCAGCAACGCACGGCATGACTGAATTATTAATACCAGAGACGAAGAGCTGCGGCAGCGTGGGAAGGAAGAGCTGAGATTAGTGATGCATGGAAACAGCAGAACGGAAGGGCAAGGCTTCCTGTGTATATTCAACCAAAGTAAATCATATCCCCCAACCTGAAGTAACATGAGAACTGTCTAAACTGTAGGAAACCGACCTCAAATATTTTATGACATTTACAGTTAGCATCGTATAACAACTCCTCTTTTCTTTCGCTCATTCTCTTGTGTACAGTAGGTGGCCGACAATTTTTTGGGGTAACTGCACGTCTTTCACTTACAAACACAAAACACAGGTACACATCTTTCACTTCAATGTATGTCCATAATATTAAGTAACAAAAAATAAGGTATAAAAGGATGAAATCTAGAATGTTATAATAAGGAATCCATGTTTGTATTAAAAAAGAGAAGATTATGTAAGTTTTTTTTTTAATAACAATAAGAGATAAAGCCTGTATGGGTTCGCAAAAGAAGTGTCTCTTTCAGAATAATAGTTAAATGATGCTCTCAATACTCCTTTAACATAAAATGGGATTGATCTCTGTCCCAGTCCACAACATCAGATCCTTTGTCAGAATGCTAATGGTGTACACAGTAGCAACTTTTTCAGGTCACGTAACAAAAGATTGATAGAACAGTGTACGTGTCTCCCATTGCAATACACACAATGGTTGGTCATATATATATATATATATATATATATATATATATATATATATATATATATATATATATATATATATATATATATATATATATATATATATATATATATATATATATATATATATATATATATATATATATATATATATATATATATATATATATATATATATATATATATATATATATATATATATATATATATATATATATATATATATATATATATATATATATATATATATATATATATATATATATATATATATATATATATATATATATATATATATATATATATATAATATATATATATATATTATAATATATTAAACAGTAAGGCGGACCAATTAGCTTCCGGTGAATGTAGTTCTCCTCTGATAATTTTAAATCCACTAGAAAATTCAGACAGGTTTTGTTTATTTGTGTACACCTTTATCATCATCTGAATTTTGGCATATATATATACTTATATAGCTCTATGTCTACGCTACAACATATTGAAAATTTAGATCACAAGGTCTGTTTTAATGGTTTTAGAGCCAAAATACTAAACCGCAACTAAATCCATATAAAGTTAGATTAGCGATTAGCATTAAGTTGCGTAAGAAGCTAACTTTCTATATATATATATATATATATATATATATATATATATATATATATATATATATATATATATATATATATATATATATATATATATATATATATATATATATATATATATATATATATATATATATATATATATATATATATATATATATATATATATATATATATATAATCTAGATATAATATGTCATAGTTTTCATCTCTGTCAACCGCCTCGATTACTTTAGTGTAGAAGGACAACAGGTTAGTAAGGCAAGACCTCCCCTTTGTAACCCCATGTTGTGAATCATGAATTAAATTATGCTTTTCTAGATGGTCCCGAATGCTCCTGGCTATAATTGACTCTAACATCTTTCCCACAACTGATGTTAAGCTAACTGGGCGATAGTTTGAGGTGGCTGACTTGTCTCCCTTTTTGAAAATCGGCGTCACATTAGCTACTTTCCATTGATTGGGCACATACCCAGACTTTACTGACATCTTAAAGATATTGGCAAGAGGGCCACTAAGGACTTCCTTGCACTCTTTCAGAACCCTTGGGAATACTTCGTCTGGGCCCGGCGATTTGTTTTTCTTCAACCTACCAATCTCATTCTGGACTACTTGCCTAGTGATGATCACATCCCTCAACTTGTCGTTCTCGTCACCCTCATATACCTGAACTCTCTCCGGAATGGTTGTTAGATTTTCCTGCGTGAAAACTGAGAGGAAATAGTCATTCATCATTTGGCTCATATCTTCTCCATTCTCAACGAGCTCGCCCGTGTTTGTTTTCAACGGTCCAATTCTGTCCCTTGTTTTCGTCCTGTACAATTTGAAGAAGCCCTTGGGATCGCTCTTGGCCTCGTTGGCTACCCTAATCTCATAATTTCTTTTTGCTAGGCGGGTGTTCTTCCTCACCAACCTGGCTAGCTCAACATACCTACCCCTGAGATGGATGTCTCCGTTCTTTATTTTCCTATAAATTCCTCTCTTCAAGCCTATTTTATGCTTGAGTCTGCGGGTCATCCATTTGGGGTCGTTATTTTCCTTCCTACGTGCTTGGTAAGGGATATGCTGTCTCTGACCCACTGCAATTTCTCTAACTAAATTATTGTAGGTCTTTTCTACTTGGTTCCCCTGTCTTTCCGGTTCCAGCCCTGAGATCTGGCCCTCATCCAGCCCTAAGGTTTCCCAATTTACCTCCTCAAGGTGTCTTCTGAGCCCCTCATAATCAGCTCTTCTAAAGTCGGGCACCAACACAGGGTTGAGTTCATGGGTCACCGCCCAGTCTAATTTAAACCTAATTTCCTTGTGATCACTGCCACCTAATTCTCCCCCAACTGAAGAAATGTTTTGAGAGATCTAACTAATACATGTCCAATATATAGTTCTGGAAATGAGGCAGCTTTCTAAACTATGTACTGACAACACTACCAGGCACAGAACACACCAGCAAGACATGAGGGATAACTTTCACCAGTCCTACCCCTTAACCCCTTGACTGGATTTCTTACAAGAAGACCTCACCAAGCTACAGCAATGGAACAAAAAATGTCTGCTACAATTCACTAAAGAAAAATGTAAAGTCCTGCACCTTGGGAGGGGATATCCAGCACAGCAATACCACATGAGAAACACTCCACTATCACCACAGAGGCAGAGAAAGACCTGGGAGTGTATGTTACCAGGCTACCAGTGAAGGCCAAATCCATGCCAATTGCAGTGGTCGGATTAAAGACCCCCACACTCACCTTGAAGCAGAGTGCCAGCCAGTAGCGGCTGTGGGTACGGATGATCCCATTGGTGGTCTGCACGGCACTCTTGTTGGGCACCAGCTGGGGCTCAAGGGGGGGCAGCAGATCCCCCAGCAAGGCCTTGGCACACAGCGTCATACAGTAGCTGATGGTGGTGAGGTTGAAGCCGCCCTCCAGTGCCAGAACTATGCGGCCCTCGGCCAGGCCAGACAGAAGGGCCATCATATGTCCACAGCAACCAGGACTCACGCGGCAACCTGGGAGTGTGTGTGAGGCTGTTACTTTAGGTATGAGATGCATGAAGGAAGGAATGGGAGGAGGAAGAGGAAGGGAGTCCTGTAATATGGAATCCTGTGTTACTTTAGGTATGAGATGCATGAAGGGAGGAATAAGGGAGGAGGAAGAGAAAGGGAGTCCTTTAATATGGAATGCTGTGTTACTTTAGGTATGAGATGCATGAAGGGAGGAATATGGGAGGAGGAAGAGAAAGGGAATCCTGTAATATGGAATGCTGTGTTACTTTAGGTATGAGATGCATGCAGGGAGGAATAAGGGAGGAGGAAGAGAAAGGGAGTCCTGTAATATGGAATGCTGTGTGTTACTTTGGGTATATGCATGCATGGCATGGAGGGAGGTGAGGGAAGAAAGGGAGTTCATGTGAGATGCAATGGTTAGGGTGTGTTACTTTAGGTATGAGATGCATGAAGGGAGGAATGGGGGTGAGGAAGAGAAAGGGAGTCCTTTAATATGGAATGCAATGGTTAGGGTGTGTTACTTTAGGTATGAGATGCATGAAGGGAGGAATGGGGGTGAGGAAGAGAAAGGGAGTCCTTTAATATGGAATGCAATGGTTAGGGTGTGTTACTTTAGGTATGAGATGCATTAAGTGAGGAATGTGGGTGAGGAAGAGAAAGGGAGTTCTTTAATATGGAATGCAATGGTTAGGCTGTGTTACTTTAGGTATGAGATGCATGAAGGGAGGAATGGGGGTGAGGAAGAGGAAGGGAGTTCTTCACTATGGAATGCAATGGTCTGAAATGACAATACACCAGGATACAATATAAGGAGACTACAAAATGCTTCATTGCATACACATGGCAACCCCTGAAGATGAGTTATTAAGGCAGATAAAAATAAATAAATAAACAAATAAAAAAAGCAAACAGAACAATACAGAAATTTTGGATAAGAAAGAACACTAAAGGAATAAAGAGAGGAAAACAAGAAACCCAAACAGTGAAGGAGTGCACCAGGGAGTGCTGTTATGAAGCCAAAACTCCCGACCATGAACTGAAAATATAATTATGAAGAGAGAACTGAACTGAACTGAACAGATGGTGACAGAAAAAGAGAAAGAGGCAGCACCACCTGAGTGAGAGCCTCTGCGTCACCCATGCCACTCTGAAACAACACAAGAAAAACACTGTTGCTTTAGTAAACACGACTTCTTCCTCCTGAACTGTGGCTGGGAGGAAGGACACTGGACGATGAAATACTAGAGCTGAGGACCATAACTGATTCTTGCATTGGGAGCTTGGATAGCAGGGTGAACCTTCATGTGCTGGACAGGGTTGTGGGAATCATAACAGAAAAAGAAAAAAGTGCCAGGTAATTGTGACTGGATGAAAATGCAATACTTCAGCACCAGTGTAGGAGAAAATACTCAGAGGACTTAGTACTCGAGGGTCAATTTTCTGATTTGTAGCTGGGAGGAAAGACACAGGATGGCAAAATAGCTGAATCAAGGGTTTAGCTGTTACATATATATATATATATATATATATATATATATATATATATATATATATATATATATATATATATATATATATATATATATATATATATATATATATATATATATATATATATATATATATATATATATATATATATATATCCTCTCCTCTCCTCTCCTCTCCTCTCCTCTCCTCTTCTCTTCTCTTCTCTTCTCTTCTCTTCTCTTCTCTTCTCTTCTCTCTTCTCTGTGTGTGTGTGTGTGTGTGTGTGTGTGTGTGTGTGTGTGTGTGTGTGTGTGTGTGTGTGTGTGTGTGTGTTGGATCACACCTCAGAATGTGGTGCATTGTGCCGCCAGCCGCAGGCTTACTAAAAATCGGCTCAATCTTATCATCAACACCATCAATTGCGTGTAAGAACTCATTGCAGTCTAAGATGGTCTCCTTTATTTTTTCCTTGGTCTCTTCTTCATCCCTCCCTCTTCCTTCTCCTCCTCCTCCTCAGCCATTATTATTGGTCCATTGCAGTACAAAGGCATTTCCTAATGTTCCCAACCTCTCTCACATCGCCTTCACTCCCTTCCTTCCCTTAACTCTCCTTCACTCCCCTACTTCCCTTCCCTTTCTTTGCTTCCTCTCTCTCTCTCCCTCTCCCTTCCTCCCTGCTTCCTTTTCTTTCCCTCTCAAACCCCCCCCCTCTCTCTCTCTCTCCCTCTTCCTCTTTGCCTTTCCTTTCCTTTCCTTTCCTTCCCTCCCTCCCTTCCATTTTTTCCTTTCTCCTCTTCCTTCCCTCTCCCTCTCCCTCTTTCTCCCCCTCCCTCCTTCCCTTCCTTCTCCTACTCCCTTCGTACCTTCCCTCCTCAGCTGCAGCAGTTTCTCACCAATTCTCTCCCTGAGCTGCTGTGTCTGTGGTGTCAGGAGCTGCATGGTGTCTCTGGTCTGGAGGCGTTAGGGCCGGACACCCACCAGGCCTTGGAAGGAGAGGCTCAGGGTGAAGGTGCTGGGGTCAGCCTCGCCCCGCATCTCCTATTGGCATAAGGACCCTGGTACTGGATGCAGCGCCAGTGTGCCCGCTGGACGTACACCAGGCTCAGCAGTGTCTCCTGAAGGCTGAGGAGGACAGGGAAGGGAGGAGGATGGTTAATGTTGAGAAAAAGAGCAGGTTAACTATAGGAAAAAGACATTATTATTGAGATCCAAGAAAGGGCATCATGCAAAAATAAAAATGCTATAGGCCCAAACAGATTCATCTTAATGAGCAGACATGGATAGGGAAAATAAAATAGACAGCGACAGTAAAGTAAGGAGAATAATAATAATAAAAAAGAGGGACAAAAACAATATTAAAACAAAACAGTTCAATAAATCCTGCATCAGAGATAAGGCAGACAGAGAGATAGATAAATGGATATAGACAGACTGAGATAGATAGATAGATAAAGACAGATATAAGCAGAGATAGATAGACAGGCACAGATATGGACAGATTGATACAGAAAGATATAGACAGACAGATAGATAGATAGACAGACAGCTATCAGGCACCTTGGTGATGGCTGCAGGGGGGTCCAGCAGGGGGGCAGTGGTGGCCCAGCAAGGCACTGAGGGTGTGGGCGGCACTCTTGGCCAGGACGGCAGGCACCACCCACCCTGCACACACAACAGGGATTGCTTATTACCATTCTAATTATTATTATTATTATTATTATTATTATTATTATTATTATTATTATTATTATTATTATTATTATTATTACTATTATTATTATCAATATTACTATCATCCTGCTATGTTATAATAATAATTGTCTAAGCTATTTTTTAGATTTCTGTGCAATATTTTTTTCAAGTTTTCAGTGATGTATCAATTTTTTTTTCCCAATTGAATTCTATAGGGAGGTAGAATGCATACCAGTGTGTGGATGTGTGGTGCTCAGTTCCTGCCACAATGTTTGGGTGAGGTCAGACTGGTCACCTCCAGCACCAGCACCACCTTGCCCCGCGCCAGGGCCATCAGCTGGGAGGTGAGGTGTGTGTACAGGCCTGGCCACACCTCCAGCACCAGCGCCACCTTGCCCCGCGCCAGGGCCATCAGCTGGGAGGTGAGGTGTGTGTACAGGCCTGGCCACACCTCCATCTCACCCTGAAATGCCAGATGGTAAAATAAAGTATAATAAATATGCTGTATTATTATTATTATTATTATTATTATTATTATTATTATTATTATTATTATTATTATTATTATTACTATTGTGTTTGGCTTCCCTGTTAAGAGTGGTTCATAATGGGAAGTTTGTGATACAGTTGAGTAAAATAAAATATATATACCATCTTTTATTATTATTGCTAGTATTAGTATTAATAGTAATAGTAGTAGTATTATCATCATCATTATTATGGGGCTTGACTTCCCTGCTGGAGTGATTCACACTGGCAAGTGTCTGGATGAGGAGACAGAGCTGAGAACATCCATGAATTTATGAAAGTAAGTACAGTTGTATGAAAGCAGATATGGAGGCAGGTCAACACAAGCTTAGTTAAAATCCTCTATACTATGACTAAGTAAATGCATACAAAAACCAGACAAGCAAGCAGAGGCAGACACAAACACACACACACACACACACAGATACATTGTGACTTAGAATGACCTTGAAAATAGATAAAATTGAGCTCAAGCAAAAAATATTCATGAATTAAAGCTAAACTTGATAAACTGAAATTTGGAGACAGGACCAGCGTAAAGCATCCTGTATATCACTAGGTAAATACACACACACACACACACACACACATACAACCTCCACCTAACACATACACAAGAGCCCACAAGTGTAGCTCAATTCCTATATATCACAACTATAGTCTGTTCACTTAATTCTGACCCAAGCTGACAACATAAACCTAAGCGTGGTCATAAGCACAGTGCATATTAGCAGAAAGTGCTGCGTGAGATAAACACAAACAGAGGTTAAAGAAAACTTGGAAGCCACAGCAGCAGCCAGTCAGCACTCAGCTTGCAAACACACTAAGGTTTATGTTGTCAGCTTGGGTCTGACTTAAGAGAACAGACTTTAGTAAGGCTTCAGGCCAAGAGAGAGAGACTGAGAGAGCAGGACTTGCCTTTTCATCCCCCACTGCCGAGTCATAACCAGCAGACACAACACTATAACTAACTCAGGACCAAACTAGAAGAGAAAATAGTCGTGCTTAGGGTTCAAACGGCACACCAGGTTCAGTCTAGCCTCCTCCGATCATATGCTGAGGTTTGTGCATAGGTGTGTGTGTGTGTGTGTGTGTGTGTGTGTGTGTGTGTGTGTGTGTGTGTGTGTGTGTGTGTGTTGGGGTCCTAATCGGTCAATCAGATTGTATCTTACTGACAAAATGTGTCAAGTGTAGCAATTTCAATATGGTATGCCACATAAACTGTACTGCATTGTAGGGATCTTGCTTCTCCTGTCCCTCAAGCCTGGACATCTAATGCCACCTAGTAATGAAGGGGAAAAAATTCACACTAAGCTGCACACAACTTTCTACTCTGTCTCATTCCTATGCTATACAAATCCCTTATGCAGGAATAAACCACCGTCTGCATTCCTTTATCCCTTTTGCTGGTACACTCTGGAACAAACAAGCTTCCTTTGTCTGTGCTTCCTCCTGCCCATGACTTAAACTCTTTCATGAGGGGAATATCAAGACACCTCTCCACCTGTAACTGACTCTCTCCAGACCACTCACTTCTATCTACTTTTACAGGACCAATGCATAGTGGGCTTTTTTCCCCTTGAGCTGCTTCATTAACTGGACAAAGGAAAAAAAGAAAAAGAGCTTCTCACTCCCTTGGCCTCTGCCTTTTCCTGACCTACTAACAAAGACCAGAGCTGCCCAGCCTCAACCTCTGCTTCTCCAGACTTGCCATCGGTTGCTGCAGCTGCACCCCAGCAAGAGGCTGACTGCGGGATTCCTGGCTGACGTCTTCCTCTGGGGCGTGTCTTCCGTCATCCTGCAACACAAAGGTTCACCTTCATCAACTGGTTAAGATTTATTTCAGAGGCAATATTTGCCCAAGGTTTTTGATATGGGGTCATTTTCAATAATTTTAAATGTAGAAATTCAAGTGTCACAAAACAGAGCCTTGAGGACACATTATTGTGGGATAAATGCCTAACAGATAGGTAATAACCAATATCTATAACCATTGCAAAGTGGATCACAGGGATTTATCAAAAATTACCCCGTGTGCAGCCACTCCATGTTTTCTAGGGTGAATACAAACCCATCAAAGCCTGACATGATAACCAATATCTATACCCTTGTAAAGCATATCAAAAATTACCCCGTGTGCTGCCACTCCATGTTTTCTAGGGTGAATACAAACCCATCAAAGCCTGACATGATAACCAATATCTATACCCTTGTAAAGCATATCAAAAATTTATCAAAAATAATATACAATAACAAGTGGTAGGCATTGCAACCAAGAAAGGACCTTGCACAAGCACTAGGTAGCTTATGACACACTTGTGAGACCAACACTGGAATACTGCTCCACAGAGTGGGATCCTTACACACAGAAACATTGATAGGCTAGAACAAATCAACACCAAGGCGGCTAGGTTCATTACAAACAATTACACTTGAACGCCTGGCATCACAACACGGATCAAACAACAAATAAACATGGAACCTCTTCACATACGCAGACAAGCACACAGACTTACACTGATATACAAGATCACAAACACTCACATTGACATTGACCCACACACATACTTACACAACGCAAACAGTCAACGTACTCGTAACACACACACCCATAAATACCAAACATATCACACTAACACTGACGCATACAAGCACTCATACTTTCCACGCACCATATGTGACTGGAACAGCCTCCCTCAACAGATTTTAGACTGCGGTACAATAGACTCATTCAGAAAACAAATACACACTCACTTGTCACCACAACACACCAACACAAACAATTACACTTGATTCACTTCCCTCCCCCACACACCCAGCTCCCCCGTCCCCCAACAGCCAACACAAATATGCATGTTATCCACCTGAATGGGTGCCCTGCGCATTATAAATCAAGATCAAGATCAAGGTAATTTTGCTGTGCAGGTGTAACTACTAATTTTGCACTTGTGCACCGGCATGAGTGCAATATTACACAAGACTGAGCACTGCACTGCTGATATTTACTGAAGAACAACACTGTGCAAGTCATTGCACAGCACCCCACCACTAAACTTAACAGATCTATTCAAATTTAACATCACCTGCTGGGTGGGACTTTGTCCCCGTCAACCCTTCCTTGGTTTAAAATATCCAAATCTGACACAGCACCTCCTTAGGGGGCATTACCTTTGTTCCCCCTTGACCCCTGGCGTGTGTCATGCTCCACCCACTCAACAGGAGCAGCAGGCACCCATTTAACTGTTTCTGCAGGGAATGGTTATGTAAAAAGCTGAGCAGCAGTACAAGGCACCTCAGTAAGGTGCCCAGCAGCCCCGCGGGGCGGCGGGTGTGATACTGGAGGAACACCAAGGGCCGGGGGCGTCTTGGCCATGCCGGTCACACACTCCATCATAATTCATTACCTTCCCCTCGTGGGATCAGCTTACCCTAGGCTTAGGCATGCCCCGCTAGGCCTTGTTCAGGCTGTCATGGTGGTCAGGGAACTTGGCTGTCATACTATAGAAGTCTGGCAGGAGGCTGTGGGTGTGTGGTGGTGAGTCTGCCGCCCGTCCTTGCACGGAGATGACACACACACACACACACACACTGCCTGTCGTGTGTCCCCGCCTGGCCACACGCGGCACACAGTGGACAGTAGTGTTCCCCGGGTACTCGCGCGACGGTCCCCAACACTCGTCGTTCCTGCAGAGTCGCTGCTGCCAATGTTTGTGTTTTTTGAACGGGACGCTTATCGTGCCACACCTGCTCATATTCCTTTTCCTCGTTTCTGAGTAGTGTGAGGATGAAACTGTTTTGCTCCTATTATTTATTTGTTGTTGATTTGTGTCGTCACTTTTTGTGGGTACTGGATTATCACCAACACCGACGTTGGTATGTTATGCAGGCCACCAAATGGAAGAACTGGCGAGTAATTATCATCACTTGAGAATATTCTGGAAGTAGTTTCGGAAGCGAATGTGCTGTGCTGTATATCACGGGGGATTTTAATCTCAGTCTGTTGAACCACAAGCAAGCCAATGTTCAGAATCTTGTGAACCTTCTTTATGCGCGCTCGGTCTTCCGGCGATACCTGAGCCAGCCAGAGTAACCAACACTTCAGCAACTTTAATTGATCACATACGGACAAATGATTTACAACACTACACGACAAGGGGCATATTACATTCTTCTTTCAGTGATCATTTTCCAGTTTTCAGTTCAGTCAGTACTTGAAGTAGTGCATCTTACAATCACACAATAGTTAAAAGATAATTTGATGAGGATTCGATTAAGAAATTCAAAGCTGACTTAATAAACCACCAATGGAACACTGGTGTTAATGATTTAAATGTCAACGATGACTTTGATACACATGGAAAACTTTCTATTTACAATAATATATTTCCTGTTAAATAATATGTAATCAAGAACAAGCATTTGGGTAAACCTTATATAGAGTAGCAATTAAAAATCCAATAAGACAACGAAATACAATGCAAAAATTGTATGCCAAGTGTCCTCTTGTGTATGAATGTACTTGTAAGAAATACAGAAACACGCTAACATCAGTTAGTCGAGCAGCAAAGAAAACTTATTATAATTCAGCGATGATGAAAACTATTATTAAAAGTGTTAGCAGTGAACAAGTGGGTTTTTGGGAAGAGAGGGAATGCAGGGATCAAATTTTTAGAGTGAGAGTTATAGTGGGGGAGTATCCTACAGCAGGAGAGGCAGCTGTCTGCTGCCTTCACGGGCCTGGAGAAAGCCTATGATGCATTTGACAGGAAGGGTTTATAGGATATGATGTAGATATATGAAGTGGGAGTGTATTTGGTGAAGGGATAACATATTTTTACAAGGATGTGAGTGCCTCTGGATGCTGGAAATAGGAGCTGAGTGAAGAGATTTTGTGTTGGTGAGGGTGTGAGACAATTAAGGGTGTGTGATGTGAGACACAGTGGGAGGCCTGTTTACATATGATATGGCGTTGTCGGCAGAAAGTGAGAGGATGATGCAGGAGATTACTGATGTATCTAACAGGGCGTGAAAAAAAAAAAGCTCAAGAAACTGCCGAGATTCATCCATAAAGCCCCTATCTGTTGCCCAATGACCAGGCCTATAAACCACTGGTAAAGTGTATTTCCATTTCTAGCAGCTAATAACTAAGAGGGACTATGCTAATGCCTATCTGTGGGATAGCATCAGTGAAGCAGAGTACATAGCTGCTTAACACAACTCAGGTGATCACGATGGGGACTGGCTACGCAAATTATTGAGGAAGTCTTAGACATTGCAACATGAGTTATGCTCAGCTCTGACTCAAATAAATAAGTTTCTGTTTTGCATAATACACCAATGTTGAGCTTATCTAAGAGCTCTCTGATATAATCTATTATTTTATACAGGAAATGTACGTGGAGCAGACCTAGTTTCATCTGGTTCCCTGGGTGAAGTTGGTAGTATCCTTGTTGACTCTATTTTGCTGAGCTGTCATAGAAGAACAGTCTTTGCAGATGACTCAGAAACTGATGTGGAGTTAACACATTTTTTTCATTTAGGAGGCTTAATTATGATAGTCCTGTTATTCATGAGCACCTATGCAGAAACCTCATCTAGGGCCCAAATTTTTAAGCACACTTGTCAGCGACATGGTCAAGGCCTTGACAATGGTAGCACTGTTACCTCAAACCAATTAGAACTGCCCTTCTTTATAATAAAGGAGTGATCGATTTTCAGACAATAATTTTATTCCTACTGTCTTGGTAGGTGCATTCCCTTTTTGTGTGATGAAAAGCAACTTAAAGATGAAGCCATCATAAGTCAAGGCTTTGCCCAAGGATTCTTGTTGAGAATGCTGGGGATCATCTCGCTGTCATCTGCAGGTCATATGCCTACATGAATATGTAACGGTCCGAATGTGAATGAATGAGAGAATGTGAGTAAGTCGGTGACAGAGTGAGTAAGTATGAGCGAGTGGGAGCGTGAATGAGTGAAAGAGTGAATGGGTAGCTGAGGAATGTAAGTGCGTAAAAGGTTATGAGAAGATAACACGGCGAGCGAATGAGCGAATATATGAACGAGTTACTGAAATCCCTCATCTCAAAGCCTCGAACCCCTCCAAGAAACCAATAACTAGTTAGTTAGATAGGTAGGGGTTTGATTGTAAAAGAATGTTCCGGAAGGGAGAGAGTCAGTAATGCGGGGTTAAAAGATCACGTGATGGAGGAGAGAAGCTGATGAGTAAGCGAGGAGGAGGAGGAAGAGGACGAGAAGCTGGGTAGACTTGAGGCGAGCACCACGGCAGCAAGCCAGAAGCTTGGAGAACGTACACACCACCCACGGCCTACTGTGTGAGGCGGGCTAGCAGGAGACGAGCAGCAGCCCTAGCAAGGAACGGCAGCGAGTTGGAGTTGGAGTTGAGAGCGGTGTCCACCTCTCCACTCAGCCCCCCCCGAAAAACCACCCACGGCCTGCGGGGTGAGACGGACTACAGGATGGGAACTTCTATGGCGGGGTAACCTGCCCCTCGACTGTCCTGGGGGCTCCAATACCACTGCCCCCAAGCTGCTCCCTACATCAAAGGGCGCCCGCCTCTCCACACCACCCGAGCCGCTCCCTCTCTACATCAAGCGGCGCCCGTCTGTCCATCACCAGGACCGCCCATTCCCATCGTGGACGTCCTCTGCCGAGCCCGACACTCACGCAGCTCCTCCTCCTCCGCATCCATCAACTACAGAGCTAAGCATTCTGAGTATTCCCCAAATCTCCCTTGTGCCGGTAGTTAGCTAGTTTAGAGGCCTACAGCCTGTCGGTCATTCATTTTTGTTCATATTTTTATTAGCACTCCGCTAACCTTTAAAGTAAACCAAATACATATTTATATCTAACCTTACTGAGTGTTATCATTTGGAGCCTGTTTTGCTGCTCATTGGAAATTACTGAACCATACACACATCCCCTCCATAGTACATAATCACCATCCAATTTCTTAATGCTGTCTCAAAAAGTGGTTCCCACGGAAATCCTCCCACCTTCCATAAGTAACGCCCTTCTGGTCACAAACTTCGGAACGAGTGTTCACTTGTCCTGAGGCCTTAACATCCGGGACCAGCGCTCGACAACTACCACGCTACCACGTACCATTCACTACCCTAGTGGTTGTCATAATCAAGGGATGTAGCTTTTATTTCATTCATTTATTTAATTTAATTTATTATTTTTTTTTCTCTATTATTTGCCACACTACATATGGTGGCTTTTGCGGTGGGATTTCCCTGTGAACCATTCCCCCCCCCGTTGTTGAAGCAGAGTTAACTAGACAGTATAATTAATATTTTTTTTTTTTTTTTTTCTGTTGATTGATTGTTGGTCGCCCTATTGCTTTGCAGTCTTAACTTTTTTTCTTTGTGTCTTTGCATTTACTTGTTTTTCTCTCTCGGTGTTCATATCACCAGAGAACATGTTTAGAGTAGCGCTTGTAGGGCATAGTCATATTCCAAGGGAATTGGAGGTAGAAAAGCAGGACATTCAGGTAGATATTTTTCGTGCCCCGGGAGGAAAAGCCGGGAATTTCTTTGAGGATGACTGCATTCAGGCAGTATATGAGGAGGAAAGGGGAGAGGTGGAAGGAGCGTGCGCGTGGTAAGAGTCTCTCGCAGAGTAATGGAAAGTAGTAGTCTGCAATGGCGCGGTAATTATCACTAACAAACAAGTGCTTAACCTCCCTTGCTCATGTGTTCGAAGGTAGTTTCGTTTGAGTTTATGGGTTTTATATATTTGTTTTATTAGTTTGCTTTGATTGTTCTATTCTCTTTAATAGAGTAAACTGTAAATATTGATACTGAGGGAACTTAGGAAATTTTGACACAATGGAGAAAACTGTAAAGGAAGAGATAGCTGACTTGCTGGGTCCATGGGAAAGTGAACACTGCCCAGACCAACAGCGTACTGACACTGACCAGGAAGACCCTAGGGTACAAACACAGTCAAAGAAAGAGCCACAAGCGGGTAACAACGTGAAAATGGAAGAACTCGAGGAAGAGGTAGATTTTCTAAAAACATCAATGTTAGAATTAGTGGACCGATTACGTAGAAGCCAAGAAGACTCCCCTACCAAACCACTGCTTAAACCAAGGGACATACCCGTCCTCGAGAGAAGACACTTGAAGGGAGTAGAAGGAGGAGGCAGATTAGAGGTATTCCTTTCCCAGATAGAACAATGCACCCCACGGGGGGAAGATCGAAAAAGAATAGCTTTGAGTCGAGTAGACGCCGAATTAGCAGTTTACATTCAAAGCACTCTGAAGCATGGCCCCGTGGTGGACTGGGAAGAATTCAAGACATCACTGATCAAAGAACTAACGGATCAGAGTAAAGGAAAGGTATTCGACGCCTTAAATGACCTCAAATACTCATATGAGGAAGACGCAACCGAATTTGTCACCCAACTTAAATGCAAATTCGCACTCCTGGAGGTAAAATCAAATCCAGGAGAAGTGCCAAAGAGGGAAAAGTTGATAAAAACAAAGTTGCTAAAGGGAATGCCTCGAGATAGTAGAGACAGGCTAGAAATATATATGGATAATCACGTGCCACTCGACACCTTTATGGAAAAACTAGAGGTGGAACGACTAGTAGCCCTAGCAAGGAAAAAAGACAGTGTCTTTATGGTGACGGACGACGCTCCTCCGGCTGGTGCATCAGGCACGGGAGCATCACCAGTAACATCCCCGAAGGCTGAATCCTTGGCTGAACCTACCGCCTTAACCTCCTATCTCGATCGAATCGAGCGCAGACTAGAGCGGTGGGAAGAGCAAAAGAAACAACCTCGAGAGAGAAGGACATCAGTGTACTGCCCGTATTGTAGGTCCACAACACACGACGTGCAGTCATGGTTTAAGAATCCGCTTCCCGGTTCGTGTTTTGATTGTTTGAGGATGAACTGCCGAAGAGGGTACCCTGGTTGTCCAGGGAGGAAGACCTTTCAGACACGGTCACTGGCGCAAGCTAGGTCCCCAATAATCACAGTCAACATCAAAAGCCATATGCTAGAGGCCCTGCTCGACACTGGTAGCGAAATGTCATTAATCAAAGAAAGTGTGGTGCAACAACTCCATCTCAAGGTAGTTACAGGAAAAACCATCCCGCAATTACAGGGTATCACAGGGAAGAAACTCAGAATCCTAGGGCAAACCACTACTTCCATCATAGTTGGTGACAACCAACCTTTAGAGGTACCCCTAGCCATCGTACCCGATAATTACTTGGAACCAGCCTTGTTGTTGGGCATGAATGCCCTGGGAAGAATAACCCTAACCCTTGACCACCGAAACAAGAGAATTACCTGGAATAATGTCACCTACCCACTTAAATATCATGAACATCGCTACGGGAAGGTGACGCACATAAAGATTCAATCCATTGCCACCCACAAATCTTCCTCGGCCAAAGCTTTCGTGAGACTAAGAGCAAAATTAAAATTACCACCTTTCAGTGCTGCTATGAGGGAAATCAAAGTGGATGAAGCACCTGGTACTACCCTGGTGGTTGACCCGGAACATAAGAACGTGCAAGGAGGGTTGCCTCTCATTACGGAGGTAACCGAGGAAAAAACCATCTTCCTCCCAATGATCAATAATAGTAAATTAGACCTAACACTACATCAAGGGGTATTCCTGGCACGTTATGAAATAATCAACAGTAACCTTGAAGAGTTTCCGGAGGCAAAATGCTTAAAAACCACGATCAGTGAGTCGATGGGGCCCGAAAATGACGCGGTCCCAGGGAAAATGTCCAGAGGAGACAAATTAAACACCATATTAAGCGAAAGAGATTGGACTCGCTTAAATGAAGAACAGAAACAAAAATTATTCCAAATAATACGGCGCCACGAGTTGTTATTTATGGTAGACAAAAATGAGTTAGGCTTGATAACAGCGCCCCCAGCCCACATTAATGTCGAGAATCCCGTACCATGCAGGGCCCCCATTTATAGATACCCAGAAAAAGCAAAGGAGCTAATAGGAGAGATTATAGAGGACCTAGCGCAGAGAGACATAATAGAGCCATCTACCGCCGCCTGGTTGTCACCAATAGTTCTGGTTAGTAAACCGTCCGGCGAGAAAAGAATGTGCCTGGATTACCGCAAGGTTAACACCCATTTAGCAGTAGACATACACCCTCTACCAAAACTTGAGGAACTAGTAGAGAGTGTCGGGACAGCAATACTATGCCACCTTAGATATGAAAGATGGATACTATCAAGTGCTTTTAGATGAACCAAGCCGGGATTTAACCACATTTACTGAGGGGATTAATCTATACCGATTTAAAAGGTTACCCTTTGGCTTGTCTTGTTCCCCAGCTATTTTTAGTAGACAGTTACAAACCGCCCTTGCACCCCTCTTAAAGGCGGAATGGATAAAGACTTACTTAGACGACGTGATCATAAGTGCACCTGACTTTAATACCCTTCTCAGTAGACTCCATGAGACCTTCGAGCACATGGGAGGGGTAGGAATCAAGTTGAACCTATCAAAATGTAACATTGGGCAAAAGGAAGTCAAATTCTTAGGGCATGTAGTCTCTCGGGAAGGATATCGACCGGACCCTAAAAACATCGAAGCAATTGAGAAAATGAAAGCCCCAACAACCGTTAAAGAAACCCGCAGATTCCTGGGAATGTGTTCATTTTACAGACGACACATTGGGCAATTCTCGAAACTAGCCGCCCCCTTAACTAACTTAACCCAAAAGGGATTACAATTCGAATGGTCAGCAGAGTGTCAGCAGGCTTTCGAGACTCTGAAAGGGAAATTAATAGCAGCCCCCATCCTAGGACGGGCAGATATGTCAAGAAGCTTCATCCTAGAAACAGATGCCAGCCTCACCCATGTGGGTGCTGTGCTAATGCAAATCGATGATAATAATTTACCCAGGGTCATCGGTTATTTTTCCAAAAAACTTCGTCCGGCAGAAATGAGGTATTCAACCACCGACAGGGAAGCCTTAGCTATAGTATTGGCATGTCGCCAGTTCCACCATTTCCTGTGGGGCACGAAAGTATTTGTGCGGACAGATCACCAACCGCTAGTCTCCATCTTTAGGCAAAAAACTAAATCACCCCGCATGAATCGGTGGATTTTAGAAATGAGGGATTACCATTTTTCAATTGATTACAAATCAGGGAAAAAGAACGTAGTGGCTGACCAATTAAGTCGCCCAGTAAGACCTATAAGACCTTGGGGCGGCCAAAGTGAGTTATTTCTGGGAAGAACAAGGGAAGAGTTTAGCCAGCTGCAAATGCAGGAACCAAGGTGGAGGGAGATGAGACAGTATTTAGAGGGAGGATGTATCCCACGCTCAAAATACCCTAGAGCAACCCTCGCACAATTTAACATAGAGGATGAAATATTATACTCCACCCGCAGGAAGAAAGACAACACCATATTGTACACCCTGGTAATACCAAATGAATTAAGGCGGCAGGCTCTAAGTTTTGCACATGAGAGAGAGTCGGGTCATTTAGGTTTTCTCAAATCTGCCCTCAAGGCAGAAGACTATTTTTATTGGCCCAACTTGAGAGCAGATATGAGAAAACATATTAAAGAATGTATAACTTGTCAGCAACTCAAAACTGCTAGGGGCCTTCAAATGCAATGGCAAGAGCTTCCACCATGTAATAAACCCCTTGAGAGAATTAGTATGGACATCACAGATATGCACACGACCAACAGCGGACATCGATATGTCCTGACGCTTATAGATCACTACTCTAGGTATGTAAAATTTATAAAGATGAGATCAAGGTTAGCGGAGGAGGTAGTGAAGGGTTTGCAAACGTACATGGGAGATTTTGGGGCACCGAAAGTGCTCTTAACGGACAATGCGCGCGAGTTCCACGCAACCATTGTCAAAGACCTATGTACCAGAATGGGCACCCAGTTGGTGTTCAGCACTCCTTACCATCCCCTAGGCAACTCTATCTCAGAACGGATGCACAGAACAATGAAATCAGTCCTAGCTACGTTGTGCCGAGGACACCCCCACCGGTGGCCAAACTATCTCGGGCAGTGCCAGACAGTCTTAAACGCGGCAGTGCACGAAACAACCGGGAGCAACCGTTCTACCTAATGTTCTCTCGTTACGCGCCACGAAGTGTAAGTGCGCCCTTACCACAAGACGATGATGACGCGGACATAAAAATCGCGCATGAGGTGGTTAAAGAAACTAATAGGGAGAGAGCACAAAAGTGGCGAGACAAGGCTAATCGAGGGAGAATTAATCAGAGGGTAGAACTTAACAGTTTGGTCTGGGTGAAAAAGGAACAAGGTGAGTCCTCGGTACAGCGGAAGTTGGGAGTGAAGTGGTTAGGTCCGTACAAAGTTAAATAAATACTTAGGGATGGAAGTGCATATGTGCTAGAGAATGTTTTCAATGGAACACAAATACAACGTGCGGCCGAAAAAATAAAACCATATGTAGGAAAAGAACAAATCCTCATCGAACAGGAGGAAGTACTCGTACCACCGGTGGACGATAGTGATGAGGACGAAGTTGAACAACGTCCCACGAGGGAAAGAAGGCCGCCCAGAAGGCTAATAGAGGAAGTTTAGGTAGGCTCCTGGGACAGAGTTGTGCGGTGCAGGACAGTAATGAACCCTCTTTGTTGCAGTGCAGAGTGGCACTGGAAAATCTCTCCCGCATCCAGGGTCAGCGAAACCCGAGGAAGCATGGGGACCCAGAAGAACCTCGTCAACCCCACCAGGAATATCTGGGACGACCTGGGCTCCCTGCAGAAGGTGTGGAAAAGGGGCTGGAAAGGCCCTACCACGCAACCCCGGATGCCAGGAGGAGGTGGGAGGTACACACCTGACACCCTACCAGGATGCCGGGTCCTGATGAGACCCCAAGGCACTCGTGCCTATATTATGGAATAATGTAGTACTATATGGTTGGCCACGATTGAAAACCAATTTTTTTGTGACCCTTAAATAATCTAGTAATGTATTCTTTTTTTTATGTTTAGTAGGATGTTTTATATAAGATGTAACTATGTTTTATTTGGAGTGAGTAGAAATATGATTGTTTTTAGACATGTCACCCATGGGTTAGAGACTTTGAGAAAGGGATTTCAGTCTCAGGAAGGAGGGAGCCGTGTAACGGTCCGAATGTGAATGAATGAGAGAATGTGAGTAAGTCGGTGACAGAGTGAGTAAGTATGAGCGAGTGGGAGCGTGAATGAGTGAAAGAGTGAATGGGTAGCTGAGGAATGTAAGTGCGTAAAAGGTTATGAGAAGATAACACGGCGAGCGAATGAGCGAATATATGAACGAGTTACTGAAATCCCTCATCTCAAAGCCTCGAACCCCTCCAAGAAACCAATAACTAGTTAGTTAGATAGGTAGGGGTTTGATTGTAAAAGAATGTTCCGGAAGGGAGAGAGTCAGTAATGCGGGGTTAAAAGATCACGTGATGGAGGAGAGAAGCTGATGAGTAAGCGAGGAGGAGGAGGAAGAGGACCAGAAGCTGGGTAGACTTGAGGCGAGCACCACGGCAGCAAGCCAGAAGCTTGGAGAACGTATACACCACCCACGGCCTACTGTGTGAGGCGGGCTAGCAGGAGACGAGCAGCAGCCCTAGCAAGGAACGGCAGCGAGTTGGAGTTGGAGTTGAGAGCGGTGTCCACCTCTCCACTCAGCCCCCCCCGAAAAACCACCCACGGCCTGCGGGGTGAGACGGACTACAGGATGGGAACTTGTATGGCGGGGTAACCTGCCCCTCGACTGTCCTGGGGGCTCCAATACCACTGCCCCCAAGCTGCTCCCTACATCAAAGGGCGCCCGCCTCTCCACACCACCCGAGCCGCTCCCTCTCTACATCAAGCGGCGCCCGTCTGTCCATCACCAGGACCGCCCATTCCCATCGTGGACGTCCTCTGCCGAGCCCGACACTCACGCAGCTCCTCCTCCTCCGCATCCATCAACTACAGAGCTAAGCATTCTGAGTATTCCCCAAATCTCCCTTGTGCCGGTAGTTAGCTAGTTTAGAGGCCTACAGCCTGTCGGTCATTCATTTTTGTTCATATTTTTTATTAGCACTCCGCTAACCTTTAAAGTAAACCAAATACATATTTATATCTAACCTTACTGAGTGTTATCATTTGGAGCCTGTTTTGCTGCTCATTGGAAATTACTGAACCATACACACATCCCCTCCATAGTACATAGTCACCATCCAATTTCTTAATGCTGTCTCAAAAAGTGGTTCCCACGGAAATCCTCCCACCCTCCATAAGTAACGCCCTTCTGGTCACAAACTTCGGAACGAGTGTTCACTTGTCCTGAGGCCTTAACATCCGGGACCAGCGCTCGACAACTACCACGCTACCACGTACCATTCACTACCCTAGTGGTTGTCATAATCAAGGGATGTAGCTTTTATTTAATTTATTTATTTAATAATTATTTTCTTATTTTCACCGCTACAAATATATGACAGCATTTTCTTGTTTTAGAAACACTGAAAATGCTAATTAAGCACCAAGACACATATTGATGGCATTACCAGCCTAAATTCTGGCCTCCTTAGTGAGGAGTTGTACCACCGGTCAGTCATGGCGCCACGCTTGGCAGGGACTGATACCAGGCCAGTCTAAATAGTCACGATGTCAAGAGGGCACACTTGCCCGGAGGTGCTGCCCATAACGTAAGGACCTGATGAACCCGAACATTGCTCCTCCTCCCACCACCAACAATCTCTGTGGTAAATTTGACTGATTCCTTTTTGCTTCTTCTGGTTTAGGTCTGGTCTAGAATAAGCTTATTAGAGGAACAGTGATGGTGGGAGGAATATCACAGCTAGTCCATAAGAAGAACATAAGAACATAGTGAAACTGCAAGAGGCCGGGCGGCCTACACAGGGCAGCTCCAGAATCCCTCCCACTACTCACGATGGGTGAGGTGTAGTTTCAGGGGTTACAGGTAGAGGCTTGATCCTCGTTTACCTTCGGTACGGGCGTACGCTCCAGTACCATGTCTCCTTACTGCACCCACACCTCACTGCTACCTGTCATCCTCGTCCATGTAGCTATCCAGTCTACTCCTAAAACAAGCTATCGTCCCTGCACTAACTATGTGATTTCTGAGTCAATTCCATTCCCCCACCACCCTATTACTAAACCAATGCTTGCCTATATCTCTCTTAAATCTATACGTTTATAATTTAAATCCATTACTGCGAGTTCTATCCTGCTGGCTAATTCTCAGTATTTTACTTATATCGCCTTTGTTGTAACCCTTGACCCATTTGAATACTTCTATCAGATCTCCCCGCACTCTTCGTCTCTCTAGTGAATGTAAGTTTAGATGTTTCAGCCTATTTCGATATGGGAGGTTCCTCAGCCCCTGAATCATCTTGGTCCTCCTCCTCTAAACTGATTCTAGCAAGTTGATGTCCATTCTGTAGTGTGGGCACCAAAACTGGACAGCATAATCTAAGTGTGGCCTAACTAACACTAAATAGAGTCTGAGGATGACCTCTGCACTCCTGTTGGTTACCGTCCTGTTAATAAATCCTAATACCCTGTTAGCCCTGTTCCTCGCACTAATACATTGCTTCCTTAGTTTTAGGTCAGAGTTCACTAACACCCCCAAATCCCTTTCACACTCAGACCTGCCTATTGCTGTGGAGTCTAAGCTATACCCGTGTAATGGGTTGCGTGTTCCTACACTAAGTATGCTACACTTGGTGATGTTAAAATTCATCTGGCATATCAATGACTTAGATACAGGAATTAGTAGTGATGTTAGTAAATTTGCAGATGATACCAAGATTGGTAGAGCAATTGAGTCGGATCAGGACGCTAGTATTCTCCAGGGTGAACTCAACAGATTGTATGACTGGGCGCATATATGGCAGATGGAGTTCAATGTAGGGAAGTGCAGTATTCTGAGTGTAGGTAGGATCAACCCCTCACATAACTATTGCTTAAATGACACTCTCATAAGCAGGTCTGGGTGCGAGAGGGATTTAGGGGTCTTAGTGAGCTCTGATCTCCGTCCAAGGGCACAATGCATTCAAGCTAGAAATCGAGCAAATAGGGTACTGGGATTTATTTCAAGGAGCGTAAGCAACAGAAGCCCCGAAGTCTTCCTCAAACTATATTTAGCATTAGTTAGACCTCATCTTGACTATGCGGTTCAGTTCTGGTCACCTTACTACAGAATGGATATCAAAATTTTAGAATCGGTGCAGAGGAGGATGACTAAGATGATTCAGGGGTTGAGAAACTTGCCATACGAGGAAAAACTCAAACAGTTAAACTTGCATTCTCTAGAAAGGCGAAGGGTGCGTGGAGACATGATCGAGGTTTATAAATGGATGAAGGGCTTTAATAAGGGAGACATTCATAAGGTTTTGTTGGTAAGAGAACCGGGTAGGACACGAAGTAATGGGTTTAAACTGGATAAATTCAGATTCAACAGGGACACAGGCAAAAATTGGTTTACAAATAGGGCGGTGGATGAGTGGAATAGGCTTAGCAGTCACGTGGTGAGTGCCAATACAATTGTCACATTAAAAAATAGACTAGATAAATTCATGGACAGCGATATTAGGTGGGGTTAGATACACGGGAGCTTAGGGTCAAAGGAGCTGCCTCGTACAGGCCTACCGGCCTATTGCAGACTCCTGCGTTCTTATGTTCTTATGTTCTTATTTCTCTGACCAAGCTGACAGTTTGTTGAGATCCTCCTGCAGTGCTCTAGCATCCTCCCCTTTTCCTAATAGTGCGTCCTATTTTGGTGTCATCTGCAAATTTGCCTATGTCACTAGTTATCCCATTCTCTATGTCATTGATGTATATAATGAATAAAAGCGGGCTAAAACTGAACCTTGAGGAACCCCACTGGTAACATTACCCCATTTGGATTTTTTACCGTTAATGGTAACCCTCTGTTTCCTGTCGCTAATCCACGCCTTAATCCAATCAAATACCTTCCCTCTTATCCCATGAGCCCTGACTTTATTTAAGTCTCTGGTTAGGTACCTTATCGAAGGCCTTATTAAAATCAAGATAAACCACATCATAGCTCTCATCATTGTCAGCCGCCTCGTATACTCTATTGTAAAAGGATAAAAGGTTAGTGAGGCACGACTTTCCTTTAATAAACCCATGCTGTGAGTCGTGAATTAAATTGTCTGTCAATATGGTCCCTAATACTATTAGTTATTATTGACTCAATCATTTTACCTATAACTGACGTCAAACTAATCGGCCTATAGTTCTCCATAGAAGATTTGTCACCCTTCTTAAATATTGGAATAACGTGTGTCTGCCTCCATGAAACAGGCACCACCCCTGTGTCTAGTGACTTCCTAAATACTTCTGTTAACTGCCCACTTATTTCAGTTTCACATTCCTTTATCACCCTGGGGAAAAGTTCATCTGGCCCTGGCGCCTTAGTGACTTTAAGTCTATCTATCTGTCTAATCACGAGCTCCCTACTTATGTTGATGTCGGTTAATTCTTCTACCTCTTCTCCCCCGTAGATCTGTTCTCCCTGAGGTATATCATCTACTCCTTCTTTGGTAAATACGGTTAAGAAATATCTATTTAACGCCTCGCTCATTTCCTCATCACTATCAATCAGTGATTATCCTGACTTAAGCGGCCCTATCTTATCCCTAACCTTGGTCTTATAAAGCTGAAAGAAGCCCTTTGGATTGGTCTTTGCTTCCCTGGCAATTCTAATCTCATAATTACGTTTTGCCATACGTGTGTTCTTCTTTACTGCTCTAGCTAAATCGTTGTAACTATCCCTTAGGTGAGTTTCCCCCCTTTTAATTCTAACATATAGTCCTCTTTTCCTTCCTATTTCAGTTTTTAGCCTTTCTGTCATCCATCGCGGGTAATTACCTGTTAACCTGACTTCCCTGTGAGGTATAAACTGTTTCTGTCCTAGTTTAATCTCCCTGACCAGACTATTGTACTCGCCCTCCAAGTTACTGCCCTAAGCCTTTGCAGCTGCTTTCTTAAGCCCTCATAGTCTGCCTTCCTGAAGTCGGGTATTAATGTGTTGTTACTGCTGACTCTATCCTCTCATTTAACATTAAATCTAATTTCCTTATGATCACTGTTACCTAATGAATCCCCAACCTCAATGTTGCTTATTTTGTCCTCTCTATTAGTTAACAACAAATCCAAAATATTTTCTTCCCTCGTTGGTGTTCTAATTAACTGCTTAAGGAAACTATCCTGTATCACGTCTAACAAATCCTGTGCCTCTTGATCTCCGGATAAAGTATCCCACTTTATGTTCCTATAACTGAAATCCCCAATTACACACACATTCCTATATCTTGACGCCCTACTAATTTCTTGTAAAAGGGGTTGGCTACTGTCCCTGGTAAGGTTGGGCGGTCTGTAAAGTACTCCGATGACAAGCTTCTCCTTTCTACCTATTGTTTCTACCCAGAGGGATTCTGTATTGCTATCTTCCTTGACTGAGTTGTTAATGACACACTTAAGATTGTCCCTGATGAAGAGTGCGACCCCACCCCCCTTCCTGCCTATTCGATCTTAGTGGAGTAACTTATACCCTTCAATCTCTAATTCTGGGAGAAAGTGTCTGTCTGCAGTGTTTATCCATGACTCTGTGATCGCTATCATATCAAATTTCTCTACGCACGCCTTTCCCCTCAATAAATCTATCTTATTCCTAATACTTCTACTGTTTGTATAGTACACATTAAGACCTACCCCTTGCCTTACCCTATTATTATTACTACATTTAGTGCTCGCACTTGGTATTGCCATCTTAGGCCCCTTCTTACTTACCCTAAAAAACCCTGCAGGGCCCCCAATCCACGTTCAAGGGAATCATACAAGATCTGTACCCCCTCCCATGAAAGGTGAACCCCGTCCCTCTGGTATAGGTGGTTCTTGCCAAAGAAACTGTCCCAGGCGTCGACAAATGTCCATCCATTGGCTTTGCATTAATCTGCCAACCTGCAGTTTAATGCAATAGCCCTGGACAGTCAAATGGCACCAACCCGTCGCCTTGGCAGAGCCCCACACACCACAGGAACCCCGCCTTTGGACGTAACTTTTCGAAGTGCCTCCATGTAGCGACGCAGAAGCTGCTCACTACCTAACCTGCCTATGTCGTTCCCTCCCACACTCAGGCAGACGATGGGTTTGACTCCCTCGCCTGACATGCACGACTCTACCCTGTCGCTGACATACCTAATCCCCGCCCCAGGAAAACACACCCTGGTCCTACGTGTCCTATCTTTAGCACAGAAGGCCCTATCTGACAACCTGACCTGGCTATCCCCAACAACCAAAATGTTACCTCTGGGCAGGGATTTGTCATCTGCCCTCCTCTCCTTCACCTCCTGCTCCTTCACTCTCTCCCTCAGCTCAGAGAGAGCCTGGAAGGAGTTGAGGCACTCCACACCCGCAGGATTGGTCCTCTTCAACCTTAAGCAGCTGCCATGGCTCTTGACTACCTGCCAGCCCCCATCTTGTGACGGTGTACTATGTACATCGCCTGTCTGAGGACCTGATGAACGAAGGACTCCATTTTCCTTCCTCATGGCCTCCACAGTCCTCTTCAATTCTCTCCAAGAGAGAATTTACAGACCCAACTGTACCCCCACCGGCCCCGCCTCCTCCCCTCACTGCACCACTGTAACTCATCCCACCAGACATGGTCAACCCAAGAGCTAGCCAGAGCACGTCATATCACCTTGAGGACCTGAGCACGTCCTATCACCTTGAGGACCTGAAGTACAGGAAAGGAAGCTGCACTGGTAAGGTCCTGTTATGGGGTGGATCAAAGATTGTGTGGGGTAGAAGGAACTGAAAATGGAAGTGGATTTAGAAGTTTTGGAATACAGGGTTTTCAGGTGATGCTAAGCTATTAGAGTCAGTGCATTGGTGATGGGCAAAACAAGTTGGTGGTCTCTCCCAACAGTCACAGGGATATGAGGAGTGACTGATTCCCCATTATATAATTTTTCGCATCCTCTCACCTAGCAGACCATCTGACCTTTCTGTATGTCCTCATCATTGTACTTGCAGACATACATGCGAATTCATCCTCCTCACTCTCAGACAGCCTCAGCCTCGTACACGTTCCTTCTCTTGTCACGTTTTTCAAACTTGGAGTTCTCTCCTTGCTGAGATTCTCGAGGCAGCTTCCTTTTCCTAGATTAATTCTGAATTATCTCACACCCTCCATGATGATCTGTTCTCCCCATGGACCACAGAGCTCTCCACCACTGATACTCTTACAAAATATATTCTACCCCATGACTCTCCCTATCTACACCTGGTTTGTCACATCTAACCAGTCATCTTGCACTTCTTCATGTTATATGCCTTATACGACTGTCATCTGTACTAGGCTGCTCATTTGTCCAGTGCTCAATATCCTTATGGACACAGTGGCCCTAATGGAGGAGTAAACCCATGCAGGCTTGTCTTTAGCAGCATCTATTATGAGGATGTGCATGGCACCCAGAAAATAGGCTTGAAACACACAGTGATGCCCACTCTACAGGCCTGCACTAGAATTCTATCAATACACACTTTGAGGAATCCATTGTGAGTTTCCAGGAGCTGGCCACACCATGCAAAGTGTTGCTGGCACGAAGTAATTTCTCTCATCAGTGGACAAGGGGGAGCAGAAATGCCAAGATGTTGTAAGTAATAAACATATAGGCGGAAGAGAAGAGGTCCCAAGACAGAGCCCTCAAAAACCTCACTCCGCACCTTTCTCGGCAGGCTGTATTGATTATTGACCATTACTCATATATCTCTATTAATCAAAATTGCCTCATCCAAAGAAGTAGTCTTTCCCTGATCCCATATTTGTACATCTTCTTGAGTAGTAGACACTGTGTCAAAGGCCTTGGAATAATACAAAAGTGTGAGATCAACATAAAGGTAGATGACGACCTGACTGAAATTAAGGATCAACTAATCCTCCACAGATGTATCGGGTCTGAAGCCACACTGATCCTCGTTCATAAGTTGTCAGACTGAGCAGAACCATAGATGAACTTTGTTAGAACCTGATCCATTGCTCTGGCACAAATAAATGTCAGGGAAACAAATTTGTACAACAATGAGTTGTGGTTAGAGCCTTTCTTAAATACTAGTGTTACTGAGGACTTTTTTTCATTTAAGAGGAGGCTTGCAAGTCTGGAAATGAAGAATATTACCTGATAGTATATGTTAGGTTGCTTTACCCACTGAAATAGTCCCAGTGAAGCAAAACACTGATAGCATAATTCATCATTCATCAATAGGCCACAATTGTGTGTGCCACTGGCCAATCTGATGGAAGGTAGGTTAGGTAAGTTATAATCTTTCATCATAAAGATTTCTTAGCTAAGGCAGAAATCAAGTAAGATATCCAGAAAGTGGACATTTCTACAATCCATGTAAAAAGGTGGAAAATAATTTTATTGTATATTTTTATTTTTGTCCCTTAAATTCTCTTGAACTAAAGACCTAGAAGCAGCCTCAGATTAGCATCATGGAGATAAAGTTTTCTAGATAAGCCTTCAGTCGGGAGCTGTTTTACTGAGTCACAGAG